>NC_138377.1:7277890-7311114 GCF_054177405.1 Leptonychotes weddellii | reverse complement strand
GTGCTGTTGCCCAGCCTCTCGGGGGGGCCTCTGGGGTACAGCTGACCTCTGGGCTGCTGGTGACCAGGCCACCAGCATCTTCCATGTGGCGGGGGGGTGGGGGCACAGCTTGCCCAAGAGACTCCAACTCCACCACCTCCGTCCTGCCACAGCCCGCCAGGTACCTGAGCAAATCATAACTCTCTGAGTCCATCTGCATGTCTGAAAACAGGCTCAATACCTGCCAGGCTGGTCCGTTTTCAACACTGGATGTGCTAATGTGTGTAAACAGCTTTGCACTTAGAACAGTAGTGATAATGGTGCAACCCTACGTTTGTCCAACAAAAACAAAACTGTGCGCGCACTGTGTATGTGCTAATCTGCACAACAGCGTATGGTGCAGGAAGTGCTCCCATCACCACTTCCATTCTACAGATTATAAAACTGAGGCCCAGGGGCTACGTCGCTTGCCCAAGTCATACAATGAGCGAGTGGCAGAGGGGCCCTTGAAGGTCTGCGTTTGGGCATCCTTGCGATCCACCGCCGTGCCAAGCACACCTGTCATATACAGTGTAAAGTGCAGGGTACTCCTTAACCTGGGGGCCCCGAGCGGGGCGCGGTGTTTCTTAACGCAGAAACACCTGTCTGCAAATTCCTGCGGCCCAGCCAGCCCACCTCCCCTAGACCATTGCAGGCATCCCTGACCTGGCTGGGTGCCTTGAGTCTCCTCCCGACCCTTCCCTTCATTGCTTACTTGCTACAGACTTTTGAGTTGCAAGGAACGTTTTGAACTCCTAACCCCAGAGTTTGCAAATGTTCTTTGCAGAGCATGCACCATCTTAAAGTAGTAAAAATAAAGACCTGCCGCCACCACCACCAACTACTATTACTACTAGGAAACATTAAGGAATATGGTAGCTTCTTAAATCATTATCCACCTGGTGCCAGGCCCTGCGCTGAACACCATGTGCCATGCACTGAGCTTAAGGACTTTACACCTGTCAGCCCACGAAGCCCTCACGGCTCCCAGTGAGGGGGTTCTCTGTGCAGATTTTCGAAAAGAGGAAGGCTCAGAGAGGGTGAGGGATCGGACCCCGGTCACACAGCTCCCTGGTAGCCACACCAGACGTGGGACACTGAAGGCCCAGCTCCCGGTCCCTGCACTTCTCCCCGTGGGAGTAGTGGGGGTGTGCTGTGACTTTTGCCTCGGGGCACGTGTGTGGTCGCCCCCTGTTACCGTCCGTAAGTTCACGCGAGCAGCCACTTGCTCTTGTTCAAGTGTTTGCCAAGCAGCGAAGGCGGCCACCAGGAGAGCCCAGTGTGATTGCTGGGGCTGGGCATGGTGAACACCTGGAGACAGCAGAAAGTAGGGGCAGGGTGTGTATGTGTTGAATTTACTGTATTTTCTTTCCAGTAGAACTCGTTAGTGGCCGTAAAACCAGTACGTAAGAGATGATGCCTTTGGCTGAGCAAGATTTATTTATTTTGTAAAGATTTTATTTATTTATTTGAGAGAGAGAGAGTGCAGGAGTCGGGGAGTGGGGGAGGAGCAGAGGGAGAAGCCAACTCCCCGCTGAATAGGGAGCTCAATGCTGGGCTTGATCCTAGGACCCTGAGATCATGACCTGAGCCGAAGACAGACACTTAACCGACTGAGCCACCCAGGCGTCCTGGCTGAGCGAGATTTAAAGAAATAAACACCTCAGCATCATTTTCAATGGGATGATTATTCTAATGCTTGGTTTTCTATCTTGGTAACCACATCCCTCCCTAATGAGTTCATCAAACTTCCCGAAGAGAAATCCTCTATCCATCTGCCCTAAGCCTTCAGCATGTTTTGAAGTCAGAAGCCCTTGCAGGCAACTTATCCGCTCGCAGCTTTTCTCAGAAAGTCACTGCGCTTATCAAGCACCTGCTGTATGTGCCCACTGTCTCTGAACCTGCCCTCCCTCCTCCCATCTGGCAGCTGGACTGTTGTCTCCCGGGTCAGATGAAGAAGGTGGGCTCGGGGTGAAGTAGTGTGTCCATGACCACAGAGGGAGTGGCCTGAGCCCCCAGCCCTCTGCCCACTTCAACCATGTGATGAGCACCATAGCTGCTGATTGCTCCCAGTCCGTCAGGAAGGGAGGAAGGAAGGGAAGGAGGGAGGGAGGAAGGAAACAATAAAGGAAGGAGGGGAGGAAGGAAAGAAGGAAGAAAAGCCAAAGGACCAGTGGATCTTTCTGTTACCCTCTCCTTTATCCCCTCTTCTTTCTTCCCTGCCTTTTGCAAAAGCAGACATTGAGGTTACGGCCCCCCACGTGCATCTCTACGTTAATCATTTACAACACTGGGACTGTTATTATCACTTGGAAAGGAGGTATTTTTTACCTCTTCTTAGAGAAAATGCCTCCTCTCCAGTGCCCTGCTAGCTGCTGGTAACCATCAGGTACCTTCAAGACCACTTTTCTGAGTGCCATCCTTGCCAGACCACCCAGGGGACAGGCCCACATCCCTTTTCCAAACTTTTCAGCTGAAACTGGACTGGAGTTTTTCAGCAGAGGATTGGAGTATTTTCTTTGCTCATCCTTTCTGGGGCGCCCTGAGCCTCGTTAGCCCTAAATACTCTTGGGAAGAATATAGCCTTGTTTCTGAGATGATTTCTCTCCAACAGGCAGGTTTCCTGTGGAGCATAATACAGACTCAATTTAGCCCAACAAGCCTGGGAGCATACGGTGAGTACCTGCTATGTGCACTCAGGATCTAAGGTGACAACTCAGGTCTTCGTAGTCCTGAATCATAAAACAAATATCAGCACATGGTAAAACTCTGATTTTTATCACATAGGAGGAAAAATCTTTTCATCTGACCCTTGCAAAATCTCTAGGAGGTTTGGAAGCTGAGGCCAGAGAGGTTTTTCAGCAGCTGCTGATTTGCAGCTGTGAGTAAGCTCTCTGCTCTCCTTGCCCTGGGCCAAGCCCCTGATGGCAGATGCTTGTGCTCAGGAACAGGTCAAGAAGGGGATTGTCAGCTGCAGAGGAATCATGTTCTTCTTTAAAAGCCCTCTTGACCTGAGGAACAGGACTGTGAGGTCCTCTTGAGGAATCATGAGAGTCCTGGCCCAGTCTTTATTTGCTTTCCTGGCGCTTGGCTTTTTCCACACTGGGACTGTTTCAGTGCCAGCTCCGTGGACCAGCCTTTCTCTCTGGCAGGGACTGCCCAGGGAGCCAGCCTTCTTTTTTTCTCTGGCCCTGTTTTCTTTACAACACACCGGGCTGGATTTCCCTCCCATGGACAGGCAGGGGGCTGTGACATGGCTTCCCGAACACGGATAGGGGAGAGTCTTCCTCCGGCTTCTGACCCGGCTGGGCTTGCAGAAACACCTGTGAGTACAGCGGTGCCCGGGAGGCTCAGTCGGTTGAGCATCTGACTCTTGATTTCGGCTCAGGTCATGATCTCAGGGTCCTGGGATCGAGTCCTGCGTCAGGTTCCTCGCTCAGCAGGGAGTCTGCTTGGGATTCTCTCTCCCTCTCCCTGTCCCTCTGCCCCTCCCCCTGCTCTCTCTCTCAAGTAAATAAATAAATTTTTTTTTTATTTTTTATTTTTTTTAAAGATTTTATTTTTATTTATTTGACAGAGAGAGACACAGCGAGAGAGGGAACACAAGCAAGGGGAGTGGGAGAGGGAGAAGCAGGCTTCCCGCCGAGCAGGGAGCCCGATGCGGGGCTCGATCCCGGGACCCTGGGATCGTGACCTGAGCCGAAGGCAGACGCTTAATGACTGAGCCACCCAGGCGCCCCAATAAATAAATCTTAAACGAACAAACAAACAAAAGAAACACCAGTGAGCGCACCTCCTGTGTTCTGAGCTGGCTTGCATCAACAATGACCAGCTTTCCGAGACAGTAACCAGTGCAGCCAACAAAGGATGGGGAGAAATTGCTGCTCACCAGCTCCCGACTCACAATATCAGCAAGTAGTGGACAAACAACCCCTTTTCTCTGCCTGACAGGCTTTCTGTACATCTATCAGGACCCATCTCAAGGGGCACCCCTTCATGGAAGCCTTCTGGAAGCTTCTTAGGACACTAGTCATTCCTTCCCTTGTGTCTTGTCTCTTCTTCCTGCTGACACAGGTGTCCCTGGGGAGAAAGGGCAGGGCAGATTCACCAGGAACGTCATCGGTGGGAGGAGATTGGTGTTTTAAAAATGCTCCCCTGGAGGTCCCGATGGGCACCTCCAGTGGAGAGTGTCCGGCCTTTGGTTCTTGTTATTTGCCTCATGCCACAGTGACTACCAAAAATGATTTTGTGGTACAGAGGAAAGGAGATTAAAAAATGATCCAAACATTTTCCTTATTGCGATAGTCACCCTCCACTTACGGCAAGAATACTTTCAAATGAGGTCTTTCCTTTTTTTTTTTTTTTTCTTTTTAAGATCCAAAAGGGTCCACTTAGGGAGGTAAGCATGCTGGGTAGGTCATGGCCCCAGCCTCCCTTCCCCCCAGGGCGCACGCACTTGAGGACAAGGAGCAATGCTGTGTTCTAATTAATTTCATTTGTTAGTTCTGTTCTCTACCCTCTCTCCCTCCCGCTCTCTCTCTCCTCCTTCTCTCTTTTCCTTTCTTTCTCTCTCTTCCTCTAAGGTAAAGAGCACATGGTTTTTCTCTTTGCACCTCTGGCTTCCAGCCAGTCTCCCCGGCATGTAGTAGACGCTTTGTCCGGCCAATGAAACAATGAACAGTTGAACAAACAAATTTCCCAGCCTTCACCCCAAGGCCTTGAAACTCCACTCCACTCAGGGAAAGGGAATTTAGTATGATCAGGAGGATGTGGGCCCACACAAGGGACTGGTCCCCCTGATTCTACTGAATCATTCCAAAGATATCCATGAATGAGTTGGGGCGGAGGAGGTACTAATTTATAACAGCTTTTGCCAGCTCAACTGTTTATACCCAGTGACCCAGCGACGGTGATAGGAATTTCTCATAGCTGAATCAACAGGGGCACGACGACCACTCCACCCCAGGAAGCCCAGGCCTTAGAGAGGCCATCAGGTACAACCAGGAAGGGTGGCATCCCCACCTGGTCTTGGCCTCTTCTTCTCGAGGTTCTCAGCCAGTGTCCTAAAAAGAAGCATTGGCCCCCAGATGCTCACTGAGGACCATGGAAGCCCTTGGAGGACAAGGTCCTGGGAGTCCTGGACCACCACTGCCTGGCATTTCTGTCCCCCAGGGCAAGCGTTCCCTCCATTATTGATAATCAAAGATGATGTATGTTCTGACCGAGCCAGCGTTTTCTCTGTACTGAGTTTCTATGGCAACGGTTTCAAAAGTGGTGAATTTGCTTTTTCCTCTTAATTCCGTAGTGCTCTGAGGCTTGCCAAAAATATCCTTTTTTTCCTGGGTCTACTTATGTTCAGTCATAGAACCACCTCATCTGCCATGCAGATATTCTATCAAATAGTACAACGCACAGCAACTAATTGAGCAGATTTTTTTTAAATAAAATGCTCTATGCGAGTTGATATGCTAGACACTGGGAATTCAAAGGGAAATTAGTTCTTGTTCTTAAGAAGCTCATACTCCCTAAGAAAGATAGATCAATACTCAGCTAATTGTAATACAACGTAATATAACGTGACTTAACAATGTACCATAATGTAATCTTAGTACATAGCTAACTATATTATAATGTAATCTAACATAGCATCACCTACTGCAACAAAATAACATTAGTATACAGCTAACCATCATGTAGTGTAACATAACATAAGGGCACATAATGCACGTGCACAGCTAACCTTAATATAATATAATGTAACATAATATAAAATGATAATATAATAAATCTGATGTAATAAATATAAGGCAATGTATTAAATGTTTTATCAGTTGTAGGAACAAATTAGTATGGGACCCCGGTGGAGAAAGCCATAATTCAGCCTAGAGTGACGACAAGGGTTAGGAGTTGGCAGGTGTGGATTTTGATTCCTGATCAATTCCTTGCAACTGTGCAAGTCCGGGGAAATGACTGCATCCCTCTGAGCCCCCAGTCACCCACCCCCTGCTGGGCTGGGGTGAGATTGAGGTGATACCATGAAGTGACAGCATCCAGAGCAGCCCTGTTTTGGGAGTTACTGCTCATTCCCACCATCCAGCTCAGGAGAGGCTCAGGAGAGGCTCAGGAGAGGAGCCTCAGGCAGTGGGGGGGACAATCCAGCAAGCAGCAGAGTCCGCCGCCTGAGCAGCGAGGTGGCCACGTGAAGACACCCAGCACATACGGTACAGAAGGGGCGGGCAGTGTGGTCCCTGAGGGCATGGGACCTGACCCATTGCCACCCCTGGCTGCTGAAGGACTGATGTCACAGTGGCTCCGTGCTCCTGGGGGAGGCACCGAAATAAACACAGACCTCACTCTAGAAGCTCTCTGCATGTACTCAGCACTGGTCCTGATGTCACGGTGCCCCATCACATTGGCGAATGTCACGGGTGTGACCTCTGCCTTCCTGGCCAGTTTAGACGTCGAGCAAGAGAAGTGTCTCTCCTTGTCCGGCACAGCGCTGGCTCACGGGGGTGTCCACTCAGTGTGGCCACAGAGAGGATTATGGGGTGATGCCTCTCCATCCTCCTTTTACCACCGTGTGCCTTCCTTTCTTCCCCTGTCCGCAGGCGTGGGGTGGCCCCCACTTCATGGGGCTGTTGGTAATAAAATGCGATCGTGCCCTTCAAGGGCCCAACACGTCCCTGGTGTGGAGCCGGCTCTCCATAAATATTAGCTTTTATTTTTATTTCCTACGCTGTTTTTCATTAAGAACTCTTCAGCACGTGAACAGTAGCCAACACGGTGGCAAGTATGGACATGGGGCGGCTGCGTTGCCCTTAACTAGAGCCAACGTGAAGAAAGACACGGCCAGATGGGCGGCTGGTTGTGTGTTGTCAATTTGATGAAAGGGCAGAACTGCCTTTTTTCTTGTGCTCTTTCAACAAAATAGCCAAGTTGGAGGCCAGTTCTCTGTGGGACAGCGTCCCAAAGTAGCTCGGGGCTGGGTGACTTCATGACAAGGCTCTCGGGGTTTGGGGTGTGGGCGGGATGCTCAGTGGAGTGATCGTAGGCAGGATGCCTGACGCCCGGGACCAGGGGTCGGGGCACTCACTGCAGAGGCCGGCATGGAGTCGGGTCTGTAGCTTCAATATCTATAGGAGGCAGAACCCCTTGCTGATACCCTCTTGGGAGGGGAGGGGGGAGAAATGGATTTCCCACCTCCGAATGAGACCAAAGCAGGGTCTGTTTGCGCTCTTCCTTTCTGCCTCCAGGAGAACAAAGATGTGGATGGTGTCAGGAGCACCAGCTGGTCAGCACGGCAGTGCAGAGGGTAGGCAGGCCCTGAGCGCGTTCCTCAGCAAGGCTTCTGTAGGTTTCTGTCTGCTGATACCTTGCCAACTTTACACCTTATATGTTCCAGCCACTGAGCACGGGGACATAGTAGAGACTGTTCATTTCCATAAGAATCATCCTGTAATATTGCTGCAAACCCCCTAATACTCAGACTATTGATTTCCATAATAATCATCCTGGAATGTTACCAGGAACCCTGTAACAGGCAGTTTGAATTCAGCCTCTGGAACTTCGGGAATGTCTAATCTATTGAAGCCTTGGTTTTACCATCTGTAAGATGGGGAAATTCCACCTCTCTGAGAGGCACTCTCTCTAACCAGGGCAAGTATGGGATGGGCAAGAAGCAAGGTGACATGGGAGGGACACGTGGTGACCCCCATGGGGCCAGGGCAACTGGCCTGGGCAGTTGGGTGGCTTTTGAAGGCTTCAGCCCCCTTCACTGTCCTCGAAGGCCCAGGGCTCAGAGGCTGATGACTGACTGTGACTTCATGAATCAGGCATGAGGTGGAGGTCAAGGGCACTGAGGATGTTGAGCTGAGCTCCTTGAAATGCTGCCTCTCTTACGTTGTAGAGGGTATAAATGTTAATCGTTTTAGAGAGAAAGGCTCCCTTTCTTTGGGGGTCCTTCTTCCCAGCATGTGCCATGCTGACCTTTGTGTTTACAACCTGGAAGTTGACATGGGACCCTTGATACAAACCCCCATCAAGAAGAAGTCTTCACACCTGTGCTCATTAGCATTTCTTCCAGCACATTCCCAGGTCCCAGGGAGGAAACTCACAGAGCAAGATGGAGTCCTGATTCCACGTAAGACTCCACGCCCCAGAGCCTTCTGTCCTGAGCCAGGAGGATTGACTGAAATGCCTCCAGGAGCCCAGGAGGCGTGGACCCTTTGACCAAAGAAGGGTTTTCCATGTGGAGGGCACTCTGGGTGTCCTTCGAGGATTCTCCATTTACCTTGGTGATTAAACTCTAGCTGCCCAGAACCCTATAGTCTTCACCCGGCCATTTACTTTTAAAATAACTGATTTCCCTGTTCGTGTCCCATGAAGCATGGATAGCTGCTGTTTTGCTGGGTCACTGGAGAGGGACGCAGCCCACCTTCTCCCTCTGGAGCCGGTTACCGATCATGTCCTCACTCTGCTCTCTCTACCACTGGAGCCTCTCCCGTCTCCCCCCTGGAGAAGCCTGGGGCGGGTAAAATGTAAACCATATTTGCAGAAATGCAAGGCCTCCGGGAGGAGGAGACATCTATGGCATGTCACTAATAGACCCAGGTTCCAAGTTTGAGCTGGTGTGTGGATCACAGTTTTATTCCCCTGCGCACGTGAATTCTCTCGTTCGTACATTCCCTCTCTCTCCTCTCCCTCTCACACACACATACTTACAAGCTCACATGATCACACACACCTTCCAATTCCTGTCCTTTGACAGCTGAGGGACTGACCCTGGGCAAAGTCCTTACCTCTTTCCGGAGGCAGATTCTGCGTCCGTTTTGTTGAAGGCATGAAGGAAAGCGCCCCAACTGTGCCATTGGCCATCCTAAGGTCCAAACTGAAGGTGTGCTGGGGACGAAGTTGCACGCCCTACATCCTGTTGTGGCCTCTGCCCTCAGGATGCCCCTGGGTCACCTTAATCTCTCCCCCATCCCTGCAGGCAGCTCAAGAAGTGTGGGGTAATGAGGGCCACATCGAGACACTCTGGTCTGCAGTTTGCAGACAGGCGAGCTCACTCTGAGCATTGCCTAATGTGCTGGAAAGGGGAAGCAACATCCCATAAGGTGTGGATAGTCTCGTAGAGGTTCCATCTCAACAGTCAAATTCAAGATTCCTGTGCCTGGCTGTTCCCTCCATCTTCTTAAAGGACAACGTTTGAAGTAGGACAGACACACAGGACCATGTACAGCTTAATGTGTGTTTTCCAAGTGAGCGCATGTAACCAGCGCCCAGATCAGAATATAGCTAGCCTTCTACTCTGAAACCTCCTTGTGTCCCTCTTCCCAGCCTTCACCCCTCCGGCAGCAACCATAGGCTGAATCTGACACCAGATATTAGTTTTTCCTGGTTTTGACCTTTATAGAAATCAGGATTTCTCAATCGACACGCTATTGAGATTGGGACTGGATCATTCTGTGTTGTCAGGGGCTGTCCCGGGTGCCGCAGGATGCTCAGCAGCGTCCCTGGTCTCCACCCACTAAGTGCCAGTAGCACGTCCTCCCCCCTCGGTTGTGACAATCAAAAATGCCTCCAGACATCGCCAAAAGTCCCCTGGGGTGCAGAATTACTCCCATTTGAGACCCGCTGAAATAAATGGAATCACATAGTATGTTCTTATTTGCGTCTGGGTTTTTTGGGTCATCACTGCGTTTGTGAGATTCATCCATGCTCTGGTGTATACCTGTGGCTCATGATTCCCGTTGTGTAGGATTCCACTGTGTGAATATGCCCCAGTTGACATATCCATTCTACTATTGATGGGCAACTGCGCTGTTCCCAGCTTGGGGCTATTCCGAGTGATGCCATATGGATGTGTGTGTACAAGTGTTTTTGTGAGCACGCATTTGCACATCTGTTGGGTGTGCAGTCTGTTTTGTGAGGGCCTTTGCTTCCTTTCCTTCCAGTGACCATGTGGCCTCCATGCCTGCATCGTAAAGGGACTTCCTCACAAACCCCTTCAGCCTTTCCCTGGACCTGGCGGCATAGACCCCAGTGTCCTGAGCTCCATCATCTGCTGCAATCACTCCACCTAAGCCATTAACACTCCCCACACTGCCCAGTGGGGATCCCAGCCTTCGGCCAACTGGCCACAGCCCACGTCCTGCCTCCTGGTGGGGCCGGGGTCGGGGGGAAGCCTGTTGACCCAGCCCTGTAGCCAGCCCTGGGAGGTAGCACCACTCAACCTTGGGGAGCTGTGCTCCACGCCTATGGGAATGACAGTCCCAAACGTCCAGCGGGAGACCAGCCCCAGGGGACAGGGGATGGACAGTGGCTCCCGCTCTGAAGATCTTTCACATGACTGTCACTTCCCTTGATCAGAAATGTTTTTCGTGGGCACCTGGGTGGCTCAGTTGGTTAAGCGACTGCCTTCAGCTCAGGTCATGATCCTGGAGTCCCAGGATCGAATCCCTCATCCTCCCTCTGACCCTCCTCCCTCTCATGTGCTCTCTCTCTCTTATTCTCTCTCTCAAATAAATAAATAAAATCTTTAAAAAATAAATAAAAATAAAAATAAATGTTTTTCTTACCGATGTTATGTGCTAACTGAAGCAGCAGGATTTGGGTGCCAGCCCTTGAATTCAAATTTCCTCCCTTCCTTCCCTCCTTCCTTCCTTCCTTCCTTCCTTCTTTCCTTCCGGTTAAAGTGACTCTGCATGAAAAGCCTGGGCACTGCAGGGGGCACAGAGAGAGTAGGAAACTGTCCAAGGCATTTATGAACCTCAGGCAGCATGCAGCGCGTGCACTCGTGTGCACACATGCGTGCGTGCATGCGTGTGTATGTGTGTGTGTGTCCGTGTACGCACACCATATCTTACGGACGCAGTACGCAGTGCTCTGGCATTGGGGACATGATAGGAGAGCTACAGATAAAATGCTTTGAGAACCAAAGGAAGTTGAAACTTCAAGGGAAGTTTCCAGAAATAGTAGCTGGGCCTGGAAAGTTGGGTGAAATTTGGGTACATGGAGGTCTCGGCCGGCCTCCGGGTCAGGGAAAAGTAAGAACAGCCACTAGGAGTCCAAATGGGCAGGGTGCATAGTATTTCTTCAGGTCAGGGTCCTAAGCCCTCAGCTGGCCTTTGGAGATGTCACAGTGACCTCTGCAGTGGACCACGTGCTTCAGTTTCCCTACCTGCCTTGGCAATACACACAGGAAAATCTGGGGTCCGTGGAAAGAGCCCAGGCTTTAGGACCTGACTCGGGATGGGGGCCCACCCTCACCAGCCTGGCTCTGCAGGGGGCCTCAGCTCTGGCCCGTGCAGTGGGAATGCCGGTGTCCTCCTTCTGCCTCCCCCCTGCCTCCCAGGGCGTGGAAAGCACCTCATGGCTCCCAGGGGCTGCAGAAGCAGCAGTAGCCTATGAGGTGTGCTTTGATTTCCTTTCTAATATGCACACTCTCTGGGGCATACGTACAGCTCTGTAAGTTCCCACAAATGCACAGACACCTGTGACCACAACCACCGTCACGATTTAGAGCCTTCCCTCACCCCAGACACTTCCTCCAGCTGCCCTTGCCCGAGGTCAGCCTGTCGTCCTGCGTCCTCCGGAACATCACGGGAATGGAATCACACAGCGTGAAGCCTTTTCTGTCTGGCTTATTCATGCGCTTGAGATTTCCCCACATTGGTGTCCATCAAGAGCTGATCTATTTTTAGTGCTGAGTAGTCTTTTACTGTGTGATTGTACCACCGTTTTTTGGTTTTGTGTTTTTCTGGGCTGTTGAAAGACATTTGCGTTGCTTCCAGTTTGGGGCAGTTACGACTAAAGCTATTCTAAACATCTGCACAGATTTTTCTATGAATGTAAGTTTTCATTTCTTTGGGGGCAAATACCTAGGACCAGGATTTCCAGGTTGTTTGGCAAATGTATGCTTATAAGAAGCTGCCAAATTTTCCAGAACGGCTGTGTCATTTTACTTTCCCACCTGCTTTGTATTCAAGCTGTTCCACACTCTCGCCAGAACTAAGTAATGATCTTAAAAAATAAATTAATTAATTAACCATTTTAGTAGATGTACAGTGGTATCTCATGATGGTTTTATTTTACATTTCCCTAATGTTGAACATCTTTTCATGTGTCGTTCTGCCTTCTGCATATCTCCTGTTCAGTGACCGTTCAGAGCTTTTGCTCATTTCTCAAAGTGGATTGTTTTCCTGTTGTTGATTTTTCAGAGTTCTTTATATAATTAAGTTACAAGTGCCTTGTCAGATATTGTACCTGTGATTTTGTAAATATTTTCTTCCAGTTGATGGCTTGTCTTTTCGTTCTCTTATCAGTGCCTTTAGCAGAGGAATAGTTTCTAATTTTGATGAAATCCGGGTCACCGATGCTTTCTTGTATGGATTGCACTTTTGGTGTTGGACTGAGAACTCTTTGCCTACCTAACTCAAGGTCGCAGAAATTCTTCTCCTCTGTATTTTTCTGAAAGTATTATACATTTATGTTTACATTTAGATCTGTGATCCATTTTGAGTTAATTTTTGTGTAAGGCATGAGGGTGGGGTTTTTTGGGTAATTTTTATATAAGAGATCAGGTTCTAGGGACATTTTTATTTTTATTTTTTGCATATTGGTATCCAAGTGTTCTAGCATCATTTGTTGAAAAGACTACCCTTTCTTCACTGAATTTCTTCTGAGATTTTTTTTGAAACTCAGTTGACCATATTTATGTGAATCTGTCTTGGGACCCTCTGTTCTGTTTCATTGATCTATGTATCTCTTCATTTGCAAATGCTACACTGTCTTGAGAACTGTAGCTTTATAATAAGTCTGGAAATGAAGTACTACTGTGAGTTCATCAACTCTGTTCTTTCTTGGCTATATTTGGTCCTTTGTCTTTCATACATATGTTAGAATCGGCTTGTCTCTATCTACAAACACACCGGCTAGAATTTTGATTGGGATTACATTGAATCTCTACATCAATTGGGGGAGAATTCACATCTTCACAATATTGAATCTATCAGTTCATGACCGTACTCTTCTCTCAGTTCATTTAGCTATTCTTTATGAATTTCATCAGTATTTTGCTATTTTCAGCACTCAGATCATGTACATGTTTTGTTGGATTTATACTTAGTGCTTTCATTTTTTGGTGCTCTTGTAAATGGAACTTTAAAACAAATTCCAATTGTTCATTGTTTGACTATAGACATACAATTGGTTTTTTTTAATACTTTAAGTATGATGTTAGCTTTAAGTTGTTTTTTGCTGGTGGTTTTTTTGTTTTTGTAGGTGGTCTTTATCAGACTTAGAGAGTTTCCTTCTATTTCTATTTTGCTAAGAATTCTTACCATGAGTGGATGTTTAATTTTGTCAAATGATTTTTCTGCATCTATGGATACAATTATGTTTTGTTTCTTTTCACTTCTGTGAGTGTAATGAATTACATTAACTGATTTTTGAACGTTGACCCAGACCAAAAAAAAAATTACCTTTTTACGTATTGCTGGAGTCAGTTCACTAATATCTCTAATCTACTTTCTGTCTATGTTCAATTAGGATATTGATCCTCCGTTTTCTTTTCTTGTCATATCTCTGATTTCGGTAGCAGGGTGGTGCTGGCCTCACTCACCTGATTTGGGAAGCATTCCATAAAAAGAGCTAAAAATGCCCTTCCGTCTTCTATTTTCTGGAAGAGATTGTATAGAGCTGGTGTCATTCTTCCTTACATGTTTGGTAGAATGAGTCAGTGAGACCATTTGGAGATTTCTTTTATTCAGAAGATTTTTGCCTCACCTTCTGCAAGCGGTGGTCCCAGCATCAGTCCCACTGTAACGCCGTGGCGACGCTGTTTGGCTCTGTCCTGCACGGGCACCTCTCAGGGACGCATCTGGGCTTTTCAAAGGCTTCATGATGCTTCTTTGGGTCACTCACATGCATGCACAGCACAGAGCGAGCCCAGAACATGCGCAGGTTCTATGCAGAATTAGGGGATCCTTTCTGCACTCTCTCCCCCAGGATATTCCTTGGCTCCCGAGGTCCTTCTTTCCTAACCCTCCAACTGAGAGTCTGTGTTTCTGTCAACTTTATTGCCCCGTGTGTCACACAGCTCTGCATGGCCAGGATGCCCGCTGGGCAAAGCAGGAGATGAGAGAGAGAGAGAGAGAGAGAAGTGATAAAAGGAACTTCCCCACACAACTCAGACCTCGGGGGCCCTTTCTTCAGTTCCTCTGGCCAGAGAGAGAAGGGTTTTCTCTTGCAGTTTAGGTTCCCTGCCCCTGCCACTGCCCACCACTGCCACAGAAGTGCATCCAGCACCTGGGCCTGGCCCAGGGGCAGCCGGAGAGAGAAAGAGAAAGAAATTGTGGATTCCCCCAAACTCTCTGGCTCCCGGGAGCCCCTCTTCCCTGCCCTCTGTCTACAAAGAGGGGGGTTCTCTAGGGCTTTTGCTGTCGATGCTTGGAGACAGGATGGAGAACCCCAGAGAGCTCAACGTGCCTGTGTCTTCAGGGCGGAAAATGGAGAAAATCACAAAAACCCCACAATGGCCATAAGAGGCAAGCAGGCCTGGCTCCGTGCCCACCCAGCAATGGCAGTGGGGACCATACTTAGAATTAGGGGCTCTGGGCGTTGAGTCCTTACAATCAGGATGCGGTACTTCACCCCCACAGCATCCCACAGGGTGGTTCCCACTATTCTCCTCATTGGACAGATCGAAACGGGGGCCCAGAGAGGGTCAGTCACTGGCTCATGGCACACAGCCAGGGCTCAGCCTTGTGCTTGATTCTCCAGTTCAACGAATTACCAGCAACGTGCCCTCCTTCATGCTGTGAGATCTGTTGCTTTATTCTTATCTCCGTTAAAGTGCATGAAATGTCATTTTTTGGCTGTGCGGTTGTCTATATTCCTTTTAAATGTTAAGCCCTTCAAGGTTTCCCCTGGGCATCCCTAGGGTCGATCTAGCACTTCCAGGTGCAGAGTAGGCCCTCAGCATTTGTTGAATGACTAACAAATGGATGGATGGCACTCCCAGTCTATCCAGCCCTTATATTTGGACCATAGAGACCCTGCGAGAAGGTAGTAAGGAGAGAAATTGTCTTTATAATGTTTGTAGGCTGGCTGGAGGCCTCCTGGAATTTTCCAGTGAACTAGGTCACCCAGAGAGCCTGGGCTGCAGATGGCGTGCTCTGGAAACACAAAACCGAGGGTGTGCCCCTTGCACAAACTCTGGAATTGTAGCTCTTTCTCAGAGTGACCACACACAGAGTTGCCAAATTTAGCAAATAAAAATGCAGGCGGCCCAGTTTGAATGACATTTGAATGTCAGATCATTTTTCAGTACGATTTTTTGCTGTAAGTATGTCCAATGAAATATTTGGAATATACTTACAGCAAAAAATGATTTTGTTGTTGTTTCTCTGAAATTCAGATTGCACTGGGTGAGGACTTTACCTAAGGGCCTGTCTCCCAGCCCTCACCACTCGACTCTCACTTTAGGACCGTCAACACCTGACTCCGGCTTTCTCAGCATCTGGCGAGGGCTTCTGAGCACTGAGCTTGGCCTTGGCCATCACTCATCAGAGCCGCTCCTGGGTAAGCGAGGCTCAGAGAGGGAAGAAGGGCCAGGTGTCTCAGCCCTGAGCAGCACCAGAGTGCCACCACCCAATGGAGACGGGGACAATATGGATGTTTCTACCCTCGTATAAGTTTAACTTTGAAACGCACAGTCTAGGAGCATCAGATCCATGTGGCTGGGATGCCCCAGGGGCCCTGCGGATGGATGGCCTTCTATGGGAGGAGGGTCTGGTGGAACCCAGCAGGAAGCCGCCAGCAAGCCCACTTCCCAGAGCCTCCAGCAACAAACACCCATTGTCTTTCTCGTCCCCTCCCCTGAAGCATTGGCATTATTCTGGAAACATCTGCCAGAGCCACCTCTGGTTACCAGGCTTTGAAGATTTCCCTTTGAAAACATTTTCTCTTCCTTCCTCTGGAGAGGCCCTGCTTAGGGGAGATCTATCTAACCTCTCTCTTCTTGGCAGGAACAGATGGGGACCCGGGGCGGGGGAGCCGGCAGGCCCGCAGTGCTGATCATAACCCACCTCGTCTGTGACCCACTGCAATGCTCAAAACATTGCTCTTAGCGTTAGAGGTTGAAAAATACCGAAAAGCAACAGACGCCCATGTGCCCAGTGACCAGAAGAGACTCTTTTTAATATTTCATCCTGTTTGCTCATCTTTTCTTAGAGTGAAATATTATAGACAAAACCAGTCTCCTTTGCCCCTAACCCTTGTCCTCCGAGGCAGCCGCTATGGTGAGTCTGGCTCATACATTTATAATCCTTGACTTCATATGTGCGGATCCATGCATAATATAGAGTATTTTGTAGGCAGGCTTTTAATGGATGCTATCTGACTTTATTTGGTGACTTCCCTCCCTGCCCCCCAACCACAGAAAGCGTTTTGCACCTGCTGCCCCCGCCCCATCTGCGAGGCAGCGTTTGATATTTCCCCTGTGTTTCTGGGGGAAACTTGAGCTTGGACAGGTTAGGTTAAGAAATGGGCCCTGACCGCCCAGCCGGGAAGTGCTGGCTCTAGGCTGAATCTCAGCGTGCCTTCAGAATTCTTGGCTGATGGTCCTGGAATTCGTTTGTTCACCCTCTATCTTCTGAGCGCCTGCTCTGTTCTAGGCCCTGGGGATGCTGCGGGAAACCAGGAAGGCTCCTGCTCTCCTGAAAGTTACCGTCAGGAAACACAGCCTTGATGGACAGCATGGACCTTGAAAGTTGACCTGTCCTGGTATCCCCTCTTCAACAAGCCAACAGGCTTTTTTCTGACCTGGCCATGACCACCTCCTCTGCTGGGGAAATGAGCTCTCCCCTCCTCCAGCCCCCGCCCCACCCTGTGACTCTGCAGCAAGATGCCCAGGATCTGGTTCTGCCTCCCTGGACCTCTCTCTTCTGCAGGGTGTGAAGTTAGAGGTCTTCACCCCCAGATCTGCTTTGAGCTGAAACCTCATCCAAGGGTTCCACTCCCAGGGGGCTAGGACCACACCTGCCCACTGGTGTGAGAAAGCCTATTTGTCACTCAGTGGGGAGGAGCCTCTCCAAGGGACCTTCCAGATGCTTCTCTCACCACCCGCATCTAGGGTGACTCAGCCACCATCCCTCATTCTGACCATGAGTCCTCCTGTTCAGCTCTTTCCAACTTCCAAATAATGCAATCGAGGCTGACCTTTTTGTTTGTTGTTTTCTATTCATGAGATTTTTGCTGTTTAAACTTGTTTTCACATCTATGGACACTTTGAACGTAGAATCTGTTTTACAAAGGAAAAAAAAAACATCAAAACCACCAAACACCTGAGCCAGATAGATCGAATGACAGTGCCAGCCAGACTTGGAGCATCTCTCAGCCTAAACATAAGTTGGGGAGCAGGGGGGCTGTCTCTTGCACCTGCAAGAGAGTACCTGATTAATTGATCGCATAAAAGCACACGTCTGGAAACACCAGGGTCCCCATTCCCTCCCTTCAGCTTAAGTAGTTGGGTAAGAGATGCATGCAAGGCTCCTGGTTTTGAATTTCTACAAGAACAATAAAAGGAAAGAATATGAGGAATTACTGAGTGACTGTCTTGGACCAAATTTTATCATCTGTGATTTTATTTCCTCCTTGCAAGAATCCTGCTGGTTCCACTGAAGGTAATGAATTATCTTCATTACTTACAGGCAAGTGGGTTAAAGGACGCACCCCAGCTCTACTATACTCACCCCCCAACTCTACTGTGCTCACCCACCTTGGTGAAGCAGGATTCACCTCCGAGTCTGTCTAGCACCAGAACCCACCCTCATCCCCACACTCAGAGGCAAGAGCATCCATCAGACACCAGCCGTGGTCTCTGGCTTAGGTGCAGGGCAGAGGTGGGGCTCACTCTGTGGAGAATGCACTGTCCCCCACGGGGGTCTCTGCAATTGGGTTGATGAAGAACAGCTGGTGGGGAGCCCTTCTGCTGACTTCAATTCATTAATTCTACAGGGTCATGTTTGTCACCTTTTTTGTGTTAACAATGGGGCTGAGAGAGCTTGAGATGAGTAGGTCACAATGCTTGCCTTCCAGAGAGTTCCCTGTATAGCGGGAGACCAACCTCCAATTAGGTGAGCCTCTGGATATGTCACCTGATGGGACAAAGAGACTTTGCAGGTATGATTAAGGTTAAGGATCTTGAGATCAGGGGCAACTGGGTGGTGCACCAAGTTAAGCGTCCGACTCTTGGTTTTGGCTCAGGTCATGATCTCAGGGTCGGGCTCCATGCCCAGGGGGGAGTCTGCTTGAGATTCTCTCTCTCCCTCTGCCTCTGCCCCTCCCCACCACGGGCTCTCTCTCCCTCTCTCAAATAAATAAATCTTCAAAAAAAAAAAAAAAAAGGATTTTGAGATCAGAGATGATCCTGGATTATCCAAGTGCGCCCAGTATAATCACCAGGGTCCTCATAAGGGGGAACTGGGAGGGTCAGAGAGAGGTTGGAAGATGCCACACCGCAGGCTTGGGAGACAGAGGACGGGGCCACAGGCCAACGTGGGCACCTCTGGAAGCTGGACGAGGCAGGAGTACAGTGAACACCTTGGTGGTAGTGCGGTGAGACCCGTGTTAGACTTCCAACCTCCGGGCCTAGAATAAATGTGTGTCCTTTTAGGCTACTACGTTCGTGGCAACTCGCTAAGGCCACCATAGGAAACTAACACAGGGACACTAACTGCGAGCAGGGGAGCAGAGCGTGAGAAGGGGCGCAGGGTGGAGGGGTGCTGGGTGGAGACCCGGTGGACGGCAGCGGCCCCCAGGCAGGGTGGTGGTGGGGCCAGGTGCACCTGGGGCTGCTCTCTCTTCCCTGCCCAGAAGCTCCATCCAGTGTCCCCCTTTTCCCCACTGATTTGATGCAAATACGCATTGACCTGGCCCACCCCGGAGAGAGGGGAGGGGGGCACAGGTCTCGCCCCAGACCGTAGCAGGTCCCACGGCACAAGGCAGCGGAGGGAGGGCCTCTGCCCAGAAACCCAGCAGGGCCCTGAGAGGTGGCCACTGACAGAGGACTGGAGCGCGGGTTAACTCTGGGGCCCAGGGGCCCGGGCGCGGCGGCTGCGGACCGAGTCCAGGCGCGTGGGCGGGAGAAGGTGCAGCTTCCTGCCCTGGCCTGAGCCCCCCCTCTCTAAGATGCTACCAGCAGAGTTTCTGTGGCCTCACCACAGTCCTGCTTCTGCTGTGGGCCGTCAGAGGAAGACCCTAGAGAAGGGTGGGCCCCGTGGGGTGGCCGGAGCGCTGGCTGCGGGGGGGCGTCGGGGAGAGGACCCGTGGCCCTCCGTGAACCCCGCAGGTGGCAGGTGGACGTGGGGGCTGCACGGAGAGGCCAGAGAAGCTGTCAGCCAACGTAGGAGTGACAGCCGTTTGGGTCCAGAGAGGCTGTTATTCATCAGTCAGCGGCCGGGTTTTTATTAGGCACCACTGTATGCCGGATCTGTGCAAGGCTCTCGGAACCCCATGAGGAGAATGAGCAGATCGGGTCCTGCTCCCGGAGCTTGGCAGGCCACTGGGGAAGCAGACAGGAGGAACTGTGTCTCGGGACAGGTGTCCGTGAGGCGAGGACGTGGTCTTGGGGGCACCCGGGAGGGAGGGCTCCGGTGGAGAGGACCGTTGGCTGAGACCCAAAGCAGGACTGGGTTTCATGGGAAGGCCCTGGACCCAGAGGCTCCGCCGCCCGCCCAGCCACGCCAGCCCCTCGACCCCCCTTGGGCTGCCTGAGCCTGTGGCTCCTGGGACCCAACCCTCTGCATCACCAGCTGGGGACCAAGAGGGAGTCACAGCTCGTTCTTTAAACTCTTAGTTGTATTTCTCATAGAATGCATGTCAATTGTTATTCTCATTTGTGTTTGTCCTGATAGCTATTCATATACACTAAATACGTCCGTTGAACTCACCATGTTAATTTTATATAGGGCTAAACCGTAATAGACGTTTAAAAAGGGACACATTTATACGTGCAGCTCTGGCTGTATCCTCACTCCCTGAGCACGCCCCTGTGAGCAGCGACCCCCGAGGCTCGGCCCCTGGACTCTCCCGAGATCACCAGTGACCCTGTTCTCACTACACCCCAGGTTGAGAGCTGGCAGGTCCCCACCTAAATAAAGGACAGAGATGTGTCATGGATGGATGAAGTGCCAAGCTCCTCTGAGCGAGCCTAGAGAGGCTGCTCTTCTCAGCCAAGCAGGTGCTCCGCAGAGGCTGCTGGGATTCGGGCTGGCCAAGCAGAGCTGCCTGAAGGTAGCCTCCCTCGGTCGATCCTGATGGTTCGCGCTCCCATCAGATGTGCTCCCTTTCTTCTTCCCTGCCTGCTCTCCTCTGGCCTCTTCTTCCTCCTCCCGGCTCTCATCCCCCATCCCCATGAAAGCAGGGGCCTCACCTGTCTTGCTCACCACTGTATCCAGAGTCTGGAACTCCGACACCTAATCCATACACCCTTCATACGTATTTGTCAGATGAATGGCAGAGTGAAGTGGCCCCCGATTTGCTCCCCTGTGGTCCAAGTCTTCCTGGGGACGGTGATCTTTACGTCTCCAAGCCCCAACATGGAGTCTGAGCCCAGAGTCGGGGTGACTGTGCGCAGAGCGAGAAGCTCTCAACCCTGACTCCACCACAAATTCGCGCTGTAGTCTTGACTTCTGCTTACCCATCTGTGAAACGGGGATATAGTGGTCTCTGACAGGATAGCTGAGTGGTGAATTGTAAAATCTCTTGCACATCCCCTGAGTATGACAGGGCCTCTGTGCTGGTAGGAATAAGTGCTTAATAAATGTGCGCTGAAGGAAAGCTTAACTGCTCGGTGTTCATTCACTCGGGTGCCATTCAAAACACACACCGTGGGCCTAATAGATGCCAGAGCCAGCCCTGTAGCCTAGGGCACATCAGCCCCTGGGGCGGTCTGGCTGCCTGAAGGGTCACCCCCTCCTTTGAGTAGCCCACCTCCCCACCCCAGCCTGGAGCCTTTACTCTGCTCTCTGGAGTGAAAACGTGCTGGCATCCTTATGCGTGAGGCTTTGGGAATTAGAATCGCTCCTCTGGGGAGTGTGTCTTTGTGCACCAGGAGCTCTGAAGAATTCATACTCATTGATTCAGAAGTTCCCTGTCTGGGAATCTGCCACAATAAATAAAAATGCGGGGCGCCTGGGTGGCTCAGTTGGTTAAGCGACTGCCTTCAGCTCAGGTCATGATCCTGGAGTCCCGGGATCGAGTCCCGCATCGGGCTCCCTGCTCGGCGGGGAGTCTTCTTCTCCCTCTGATCCTCTTCCCTCTCGTGCTCTCTGCCTCTCATTCTCTCTCTCAAATAAATAAATAAAATCTTTAAAAAATAAATAAATAAATAAATAAATAAATAAATAAATAAATAAAAATGCATGTAGAAGCACGTATGTACACCCAAATGCAGGTACGGGGTGTTGATTGGTGCATTATTTAAAAAAAATTTTTTTTATTATTAACATATAATGTATTATTTGTTCCAGGAGTACCGGTCTTACACAATACACAGTGCTCACCACAACACATACCCTCCCCAGTGTCCATCACCCAGTCACCTCATCCCCCCACCCCTCTCCCCTCCAGCAACTCCCAGTTTGTTTCCTGAGATTGAGTCTCTTATGGTTTGCCTCCGTCTCTGATTTCGTCGTTTTGGTTTTTTCCTCCCTTCCCCTATGATCCTCTGCCTTGTTTCTTAAATTCCTCATATCAGTGAGATCATATAATAATTGTCTTTCTCTGATTGACTTATTTCACTTAGCATAATACCCTCTAGTTCCATCCACATCGTTGCAAATGGCAAGATTTCATTTTTTGATGGCTGCATAATATTCCATTGTATATATGTACCACTTCTTCTTTATCCATTCATCTGTCAGTGGACATCTTGGCTCTTTCCAGTTTGGCTATTGTGGACGTTGCTGCTATAAACATTGGGGTGTACGTACCCCTTCGGATCACTACATTTGTATCTTTGGGCTAAATACCCAGTAGTGCAATTGTTGGGTCATAGGGTAGCTCTATTTTCAACTTTTAGAGGAACCTCCACACTGTTTTCCAGAGTGGCTGCACCAGCTTGCATTCCCACCAACAGTGCAGGAGGGTTCCCCTTTCTCCACATCCTCACCAACATCTGTCATTTCTGGACTTGTTAATTTTAGCCATTCTGACTGCATTATTTATAAAAGGAAAAAACCAAAATTTCTGAATCTCCAATTGTAGCGGGATGGTTAAATTGCGGTTTTATTTGTGGTAGAATAATATACAATGGGTAAAATGGTGTTTTGATGGAATTTTTATGCAAAATTTTATATAAAACCACATGTTTAAACATGTGTTCTCTCTGTCTCTCACACACACGTACACACACTCACATTGGGAAAAGGTGCAAAAGGAAAATATCTCAGTGTTAATAGTGGTTATCCTAAAGCAGCGAGGCTGATTCTCACTTTTTCTTTTTCCTCTTTTCTATTTCCTTAATGTTCTGTGCTGAGCATCGTGACTTTACAAAGAGAAGAGGAAGGAAGGCATTTTACAGCCCATGCTGGGGTGGAGGGCCCGGCCGTGAGAGGGGGTCTGTAAGTCCCAGCGACTGCCCGCAGCTGTGGATAAGCTATGTGCCTTAACGCTTCCGTCTGCGAAATGGGCATGAGGGTGTCTGCCTCCAAGTGTTGCCGTCTCTACTAATTTTTGTAGCTTAAAATAGGCCCTGTCCATGATAACAAACAGAAGGAGAGCCCTGTGAGATGCTGTGTCTGAGCACAGGGTTGCTTGACCCGGCAGACGTCCCTCTGAAAGGCGGTTTCTCCCGAGGCCCGTGAGCCCAGGTTAATTCTCTCTCTCCCTCTCCACAGCTGCCCATGATGGGAGGCGCCTTCATGGACTCGCCCAATGAGGACTTCAGCACAGAGTACTCCCTCTTTAACTCCTCCACCAACGTCCATGCGGCCTCCAACGGCCAGGGCCAGCCGGAGGAGCCTCCACGGTCCTCCAACGACACGGTCTTGCTCTGGATTGCCATCATAGCGACACTGGGGAACATTGTGGTGGTTGGGGTGGTGTACGCCTTCACCTTCTGAGGTTCGGGGCGCCCGCGAGCTCCAGGCCGGCTCACCCCGTGCTGGGCTCACAGCAGGGCGAAGCTTTGTTTGGGGCATCGGCGCTGTTGGCCTTTGGCTGTGCCCACCTTCTGGAACCAGAAGTTCTGACCACGTGCACGTCCTCTCCAGGGGCAGCGACCGTGCATCAGGAATTCCCCCAAGCAGCCCTGATTTCCAACGTTCTGTGCTGTGGTCAAGCTGATCCAGAAAACGGGAGTGTGAGCTTCCAGTCCCTGGAGGCATGATGGGGCAAAGCCTTCGCAAGGAGCAAATTGGGGAATTTTTTGAAACTGTATTTTAAGAACATAAGACCAGTGGAAACAGCCGGTTAGCTGTGAAATATGGACATGGGGTGACGATCGCTTGCTGGCCGTAAATAATCACGTATGTGTCTTGTTTTTATGCCAACTTACCGCACCTGGTGTATGGGGTGCCAGGTGAGAGCAGCCCTCAGAACTGGAACGTTCCCAGCCCAGCCTTGGTCTCCCACTCAGCCCTTTGGAATAGGGTGGTCGTGACCTGGGCCATAGAACGTTCCTCGTTTGACTTGGACAGGGCATCTTTGTCATCAGACACTTGGCCCCTTTTGAGACCCAGATGCATCGGCAGTCCAAGGACAGGGGGATGACTGGTGATGGGGTGGGATTTCCATGGGTAGGGGGTTCTCTGCCAGATGGACTTGCTCTTCTTTTTCAAAAGAGAAGAAGCGCCTTTAAACTGTAGATCTGCCATGTGGTCAAGTCTTCAGACCAGCCGCCAGAAGATGCTCTCTCCTCTCTGAGAAATCTCGGGATTTTAGAGATGGCAGGCTCATGCCCACCTGATCCTCCGACAGCCGGGAGGGAGAGGCGCGGTTTGCCATTGAACACAGGGCAGGTGTCTGCAGCGGTCAGAGCAGGAGGGACGTTTCCTGACTCAGCCGGGGGCTCTCTCAGCCCCAGTGAAGCACTCTCTCAAGCAAATCCCTGCTTCTCAGCTGCCCTCGGGGAGAATGCCCAGAGAAAGGGTCTGGAAGCTGTGTGCCAGGGGGGCCAGGTGCTCAGACACCTGCATTTTACACTGGGTCTGGCTCCTGGGTTCTCTTGCAGGCATGAATGTGTTCTGTCCGAGTCAGCCTCCTTAACCTTCCTCCGAGTCAGTGGCTGTGGGGAAGGGGGTTCTGGCAAGTAAGGGAGCCTCCCGCGCAGACCGGCACAGGATGGGACACGCTGGGGGAGAAGGGCTCGCTCTTCTTTGTCCTTAGGAAAGGCGCCTGCACGGTACACCCCCCTTCCCCAGATAGCTGCCCTGTGCCGAGCAGAGTGGGAGAGGCTCACACGCAGGCTCCCTCGCTTGCAGGCCAGGAGTGGCTTTCTCCGTGCTTTCTCCCCGTGCTGTGGGAAAGAAAATAAATGGTCTAAACTTCCCCTCTGTGGTGGGGAAACTGAAAAGACTGGGTGGGAAGCCCTGGTGCTGTTTGGGGACAATTGCAAAAAGGCTGATTATGTCCCTGTGGTCTCAGGAGACATGGCTGTTTCTGAATGGCAGGCACAGGGACATCTTAATTGTCCAGAGGCAGCCACCCATCTGCGAGGTTGGCGCTGGGCTACTGTGCTAACAGGATCTCCAGCCCGACCTCCAGACTGTGTCCTCAGGCGGCCACCAGCTCCTCTGAGCCATATGTGTCGCTGCAGCCATGCATGCATGCCCGGCGGCTTCGGCTCAAGTGGAGCTCGTGAGTGCAGAGCTGGTGTGACCTTTGCCGAGAGGGAGAAGGGATGGGGGACCTTCGGCCCGGGCTCCTTCTGGAATCACTGACAGGGCCGTGCTCTCAGCAGGACCAGACTGGGCGGGGAGGGCGGGGGGGCGGGGGGGCTGGGCTGGGTGGTCAGCCATTGCACACCCATCATCCCCGCTGCTTCCCGAGCAAACTCTTCCCTGTCTCAACCCCCATGTGTGCCCCATGAGCAAGGGCTTTCTGAGACAGGTGTCTTCATGAGAACCCAAGGAGGAGGTCGAGAGCCGGGGTGGGGAGGAGCCTAGGCGATGCTTGGTGTCTCTGTGGGGGTCACTGCAGCCCAGATATTCTGAGTCCTTACCTTCTGACCCCGCATCCCCAAAGGAGCCCTGTAGAGAAGTAGGTGGCAGCTCCCTGTTCTCCAGATGGCCTGTGGCGATGGCAGTGGGAGCTCGAGGGTTCCGTGTGTCGTGACCGGGGAGGGGAGGAACGTGTGGTCCCAGCTCCGAGTATCCAGGGCAGCCCCAGCGGGCTGGGGATTCTCTGGGTAATTCTGAGCGCAGGGGTCTCCCCCACGAAGGCTCTCTCCTCCCCTGGCGTAAATGCCAGTTAAATTCAGCTTTCAAGGAGTTCTCCCTCTTTGGTCAGGGCCACAGACACGGGGCCTGGAGACCTGGGCCGTCTTGTCCAGACTTTACGTTCGGCGATTATAGTGACTTGCTCAGGGTCACTCCATCCCAGTCTCCTACAGTGTTTTGATCTGGTTTTTCCCACCATCACGTAGGTAACAACGAGGATAGATGTGCACGTGAATGTCCAATGAAGGGTAAAGGACAGATTTCCAGCCAGAGGGTGTGCTATGCTGTCCCTTCTGCCTTACTCAGCGGGGTTCTGTCTTGGATGTTAGGTAACGGGCAGGAGGCACCATCTGAGCGTTGTGTCCAGGCACCGTGCTGGGCCCACATGTGCGTGTTCAATCTGTACGATCACCTTACAGCATCCTTACTCCAATACATATGGAACCAGAAGCTCAGGGGAGCAGAGTAACTTGCCCGAGGCCACACAGCATGAAAGTGACAAGCTGGGATTGGAGTCTGGACCCTCCGGCTCTAAGGCCTGCCTCTTTCTGCCACACCATGCTGCATTCACTGGCTGGGGTGGCACCTCCAGGGCACGTTTAAGCCAGGCTCTGGGCCTACAGAGGCCATTCCTCGAGGTCCCATGTCGTGGTGTGGCCCCGGCCAGCTCTGGCTTCCTCCACAGGCAGAAGTCTGACTGTCCTCAGAATAGGGCAGGCTCGTCCCCCTGCCCATTGCCCTCTCTCTGCCCAAGCTTCGGGGATGGTGGTCCCTGTCACCTGCCCCTCTCTTCAAAGCTGAACACAAGTGTGTTTGTGTGGCCAGAGATGTTACCAGAGAGCAGCTTTCTTGGGATACACGCCGAAGGACCCTGGCCAAGACCCGGAGCCCAACAAAGGGGCCCACCCAAGGAGTGAGGCTCATGCAGCCAGATTGCCGGGGAGAGTCGGGATGATCCGTGTGGTAGGTGAGGCTCCAGCCCAGGCTCAGGCCTCCTGTTGGGCCCCAGGACTCTCCTGAGCAGGCAGGACGGATGCTCCTCTCTCACACCCCAGCCTGGAGCTCCCATCTGGCTTCTCCTGGGTGAGGTTGGCCCCAGAGCCCACCTTGACTTAATGAGCCAGCGCTGAGGAAGAAGGGGCTTGCCTCTTCAGTAGCTGCTCTTCAGAGAAGGGGTCCTGTGTTTGCTGGAATGTTCTCCCTCCTTGGCCCTCCACGTGCCTCCCCATCTTCCCTCTGCAAGCCATAGGTGCCGCATACCCGTGTTTGTCTGCATGTGGGACACGTGCTTTAGGAGGGCTGGAGATGCTGTTACCGGAGCTTGGGAGGAGAGGCCGGAGGACGCGTTCGGCAGGTGTGTCCCGAGGGGGTTCCACCTCCTGTGTGGGCCCAGGCGAGGTGATCACTCAGCTGTCCTTCCCTTTTCCCTGAGATCCAGGTCAAGAGGCAGATGAGATTCCCCTCCAGAGAGAGACAGTTTACCTCCTTTCAGGAGATCCCCGGGATCAGAGAGAGAAAGTTAGGGAGGGCAGACTAGTACCACCTGGCTGGAGAGGCAATAAGCCATTTTCCAGCCTGTTCTAAATGGAAGGCCTGGCTGCCGGCCAGACCACTAGCATATGTTGGAACCCCTCCCTGGAGACTGGAGAGACGCGGCCGTCGTCTGTCCTGCTGCCTGATTCCCTCCAGACAAGTGATCCTGTCCTTCTTCAGGAGCATGACCTTCTTTCATCATTAGCAGTGATATCATTAATAATTATTATCCTTACTGTTGTCATCTACCGTGCATCTTCCTTGTGCTGTGCTCTGTTCGTATCCCATTTACTTCTCCACTCACCCCTCGGAGGCAGAAGTGAGGTGCGGAGAAGTGCACGTTAATTATTGTCCCATTTTTCTGTTGAGAAAACTGAGGCCGGGCCAATGGGCCTGAGAACCCACATCTAGAGAGCTGGGATTCAGATCCACCTCTGCTGGCCCTCCAGGCTGGATGGCTACCCTGTGTCTCTCTGTGCGCACACTCTCCACAGTGAGCCCTCTGGAACGGACCGTCCCAGGAACGGGGACTCTGAGGCTGGGGCTGTTTGGGTCCCGGGTCGCAGAGTTCAAGTGTAGGTCCTGGAAGGGGGTTGGAGCAGTGCACACGTGTTTAGCAGTCTGAGAAACTCACAGAGGTAAAGAGGCGTTAGAGAGCTTCCAATCAGGACCTGTAATATTGGGGAGGGCAAATGGGGCCACAAGGGAAAGGAAGGGAGACCTGGCAAGTCTCCGGCTACCTGGTCCAGAACATCATCTCCCAGCCTGCTGTGCCGTCACCGGGGAGTGCAGGGATGGCCCTGGATTACCAGCACCAGCCCTGGGATGGGCATCGCGCTACCTTCCAGCTGTCACCCGGCCCCCTGCACCATGTCCTGGCACCTGCCCGTTGAGCATCCCCAGAGCGAGTCCTAGGTGGGCTGGGCTGCCCTGATGGGACGACGAAGAGGCTGTGCTCAGGGGGCCAAAGGCAGCAGTCAGAGCCTGAGTGCCCTGTAGTGGCCTGCCCCACGGGCCCCTGGCCTCTGTCATCAGTGACAAGGACACAAGACAGGCTGGCTGAGCTGAGAGCTGAGAGCCCAGAGGGACAGGAGTTCATCATCTCCAAGCGGAAAAAAGGAGCCTCTCCAAGAAACTCAGGTCATCCGCATTAAGCAGCAGCGAGATGTTCCCAGAAAATCACTTCTGAGGTGAGATCTTGGCCATTTTCTTTCCCCTCTTTTGGGGGGTGTGACAGGGGACAAAACAGTGCAAAACATAGGGACTGTGGAGAGGAAGGATTCCCCCAGAGTGAGAAAAGGGTAGCTGTCAGGAGTTAATGGAATGGAATGGTCGAAAGTACAGAAAATTGACATCAATTTTAGAATGTAAGTCTGTGTTGTTGTTCTGAGTCACTGGGAAAGTCATAATTTTTTTTTATCAAGAAGGATAATAAGGGGCGCCTGGGTGGCTCAGTTGTTAAGCGGCTGCCTTCAGGTCGGGTCATGATAACAGGGTCCTGGGATCGAGCCCCACATTGGGCTCCCTGCTCAGCGGGAAGCCTGCTTCTCCCCCTCCCACTCCCCCTGCTTATGTTCCCTATCTCGCTGTCTCTCTCTCTGTCAAATAAATAAATAAAATCTTTAAAAAAAGAGAGAGAGAGAGAGATAATAAAAGCAGAGGAATCCCTCGGAGAGGCAGGACAGGCTGCACAGTACCTAGGATGTACCCCGTGCCCATCTTTTGGCCGCGGTGCAGGCTTGCACCTGCCAGAATCTATCCAGATGCTTTTTTTTAAAAAAAAGATTTTATTTATTTATTTGAGAGAGAGAATGAGATAGAGAGAGAGAGCGCACGAGAGAGGGGAAGGTCAGAGGGAGAAGCAGATTCCCCACTGAGCAGGGAGCCCGATGCGGGACTCGATCCGGGGACTCCAGAATCATGACCTGAGCCGAAGGCAGTCGCTTAACCAACTAAGCCACCCAGGCGCCCCCTATCCAGATGCTTAATGAGGCTCCATCCTCTGCCTCTGGGTCCTTTTGCCAGCTGACTTCCCGCCTTCCCAGAAGGAGGGCTGAGACCCCTCCTGCCTTGGGAATAAATCCTGACAGATACACAAGGCATATTTGCAGGGAACTTGTGTGCACAACAGTTGGGGAAATCCAGAGTCCTTATTCATCACCGAGCCCCTCCATGTGGCTAAGCAGCCACCAGCGACCCCTGTGTCCATCCCACCAATGTCTTAAGGAACGAAAGAATCACTGCACTTACGGTTCAAAGCATTATCCCAACAATCCAGATGATTCTGACCAGGGCTCTGTAAGCTGGTAGGTAGGGAGTTTCCAAACTTTTACACTTAAGGGGACGGAGTCTCTGAGGGTTTTGTGGGAGTTTGCCAGCTCAGGCTGGTCGGCAGGAGACTGGGGTCTTGAGCCCAGGGCATCTATGTAGCAACGTTTCTGAACCATTAGGCCAGGGGTTCTCAACCTTGGAAAATTCTGTCCTTCAGGGGACCTTCAGCAACGTGGAGAGACAATTTGGTTTTCACAGCTTGTTGGGGGTCGATGTTCTACTGGCATCTAGTGGATAGAAGCCAGCGAAGCTGCTGAACACCCCCCAACAACAAAGAATTAATGATCTGACCCCCAAACACCAATAGCGCTGAGGTGGGGAAACCCGGTACCAGGCAATGCTATCTCTGAATCCAAAACTGTGGGTGTTTTCCAAAGCTCCCCTTTTCCCCATTTGCAAGTCATGGAATAAATCAGAGTTCTTCTGAGCAACGGTGGTGATCATGGTTGCTGCCCCGAGTTCCGATAATCCCAGCGGAGGGCAGTGGTCTGCAGCCTAGCAAGTCCTTTGGGTATCCACGGACTCTCCATGCCCACCACCTTGGGCTTTCAAGGGGAGACTCACCCAGAGGGAGGGGCTGAATTTGTCCAGGTAACTGTGGTCTCTGGGACCTAGAGGGAACCTGACCTCTGCCATGCATCTGAGCAGCACTGCTGGGGTGGGGGGCGGGCTGGGGTGGGGGGCAGAGGGGAGCTTAGAAGGGATGAGGATGGGAGGGGCTGCCTCAGAGTCTTTGGGCAAACCTTTATCTTAACCTTGTTTTTGACTCTTTTCCATGTGCCCCACCCCGTTCCCCGCCCCCCACCCCCACCGACTTGAAGGCATATTCACACTTTCTGCTATTTAACGTTTTACGGAAACCTTACTCTGGTAAGGAGCCACCCTCCAGAGACCAGTTCTTCACGCAGAGAGAATCAGAAACGTTTCTGTGTCTGACAAACGTTTTCATAATCAACTTGTAAGTAGTTTACTTAATTAAAAAAAAAAAAAGGTATTTTAACTATTCTTGTAATCCTTTGCTACTCAAGCCCCCTGGTTTCACGATGAGATCACTAACTTTTACTACAGTGAATAGACGATTTCTTAACGTAGGGCTTCTATGTGCTTTTTGAAAAATATCTAACCTTGATGGATGTAAAAATGTGGCTGTGGAATCATGTTCTTTTGTTAGCACCATTGTTTTTTGTCCTTTTCTATGATCATCATTAAAAACAAAACAAAACTTTAACTCCGAAGTGTTTGAATCCAACCTGTGCTTTACATAAGGCTACTGTCTATTCATCGAGGCAGGGCTCAGCTCCAGGTCCCCTCCGTTCTGGTGCTCCTTCTGCCCCACCGAAGCAGGATGACTCCCCTCCTCCCTGCGCCCCTCCCCAGCCTCACACCTGCAGGGAGCAGGCGGTGGGGGAGGGGGAAGCAGATCGCAGGAGTTGCGTTCACTCACCCATCAGGAGCCCCCTCCCCGCCCCCCCCCCGCCCGCCCCGTAAGTCCTCGGAGAGCAAGGTGTATCTTACTCAACTTTTTAATCTCCCCACGCCTAGCACTGTGCCTGGCTCACGGTAAACACCCAACACCCATTCAAGGAATGAATGAGTGATATCCAGAAGACCAGCCCAATACATTTCCACACAACACGGGACAGTGAGCCTGTACTTACAGTTTCATTCATTCACTGCTAACAGCAAACAGAAGGCACTTACTAGGTTCTGTGCAGGTCTGAGCTCTTTACATATATATTAACTCACTTCATCTCCACGACAGCTATATAAAGTAGGTACTATTGTTATCCTGTTTCTGTTTTTATAAGAGGAAACTGAGGCAGGGGATTTCCTGGCCCAAGGCCATGTAGCTGGTGAGTGGCAGGACCAGGATCGGAATCCAGGCTGGGCTCAGAGTCCACATTCTAATGGCTGTAAATGCCCCCTCGACATTTGTTGAGCACTGACTGTGTGGGAGGCCATGTGCCAGGAGTAGGGATGCTGGGGCAAGTGAGCAGCCTCTGTCCTGACACACAGGCTTGAGGGGGCGAGAGGCACAAAGAATGTCACTGTCAGTGTTATATGCCAGGACGATAAGGGACCAAGTGCTGGGTCCTGCACCAGAGTCCCTACTGAAGGATCCAGATCAGGCCCCGAAGGAGGTCCATCCTGGTCCCACTGAGGCAGGAACAGTGCAAGGCACTGATTAGATCAGTGGCTTAGGCAATAGCTGACAACTAATGGGAGCTTACACCCCAAGCCCTGGGTCCCAAATTAAAGTCTGGTCATCCTAAAAGGTAGGAGGGGTCTACCTCTGGGGCAGGTGCAGGAAGGGATGTGCCCGTCAAAACATCCATGGGTCAGGTGTCAAAGGCTTTATGACCAAGAAATCTTGGGCTGCAGACCCAACCCCCCCGCCCCCCCACACACACCTCCCACCCACAACTGTTGTCTCAGACCAGTTCCAGTGCTTCTAGCCCCTTCTGTCAGACAGGAAGACCCTGCACCTTCAGGGCTCGAAGAGCAGGGGACTTCCTGTGCTGGGCGTATCATGGGTACCTGCCTCTCTAATCCATGGGACCAAGTATAAATGAGAACTCAGAGCTCTTGTTCAACATCATGAAGAATTTCAAGATGGTGACCCCAGGGCATCAAACCAAGGGCCGGGCTCTTCTGATGGTTCAGGTCACACGCCCATGAAGCAGCCCTGGCCATCACTGCTTTAAGCCCCACAGCCAGGAGAAGAGAGGGGCAGGTTAACACACTCCACGCCACACGGTGCGGTCCTCTCTCTTAGGGTGCTTTTCGGGAGAATTCATGTTGGCTGCTGTGGAGAAAAGCAGAAAGGACCAGAAAACATTCCCATTCCTGCATGCCGGCTCCTTTTGCAATGTGACTTCGAGCACAAGTAAGTAGACTTTGGCAGCAAGTAGAGCCAAAGAGATCACTGAGGGCTGCCTGGAGGAGGCAAGACTCAATCTTGTATGGAATCTGGAGAAGCAGGTGCACAGCAGAGGGGTACGTGGGTGCTGGGGAGGGCAGTTTGGGGGGTCAGGCTGGAGCCTGGAGGTCAAAGCAATAACGGGGATAAGGCTGGATAAGCAGATAAAGCCAGCACGAAGAGGCCCCCGAATGTCAGGGTTGGGGGGTCATAGTAGAGAGTGGGCTGCCATTAGCTGTACCCAAGCGGGGCTGGCCCTCGGAGTGGAGGGGACACAGTGTCTGGAAGAGGACGGCAGCAAGGCAGCTGGGAAGTGACTCTTGATTCTGCCTCTCAAACCGGCTCCTCCAGCCGTCTTCTGGGTACCAGCCCCCCCCCCCCCGCCGCGCTCGCCCCCTCCCCCTGCTTTAGCGTTTATACTAAATTTTTAGTTCTACATTTGGTTTGTAAATGCTTATGTTTGCATTCTATTTGCTTGCTGCCCGTAGGTCTTGAGATTCTCATGGCTTGAAATGGGTTTGCGGGCTCCGAATGTCAACACGAAACAGTGGGCCCCGTAAGGAAAGGAACGTTCCTACAAGCAGGGCTCTCCCGTCCAGCAGCCAGCCGGTTGCTGAGTTGGTGGGGCTGGCGTGCTCCCTTCTCCTGGAGAAGCCTGCCTGTCCCCTTTGGCTCACCCTCGTGTCCCCCACCCAGTGCCCAGCCCAGACTTGGCACCCTGTCATACTTCCGCACCAGTGGGGGAATAAGTAAACTGGAGCAGATGGGATGAAAAACAAATGGCACTTGGGTGCCTGGTGGAACGACCATCCCGGCATCACCCCTGGAGCTGTCTGAGCCAAGAGGGGAGGAAGGGGAAGAGGAGGAGGGGAGGGACGGTTCCCAGGATGGTGGTGGGCCCCCCAGGGATTCTGGAGCCCAGCCAGTTCCTGTTCACCTGGCTCCGAAGCCTGCCCTCCCTGGTGATTTTCCGTTTGGCT
>NC_138377.1:7238678-7277390 GCF_054177405.1 Leptonychotes weddellii | reverse complement strand
ACAATGGAATATTACTAAGCCATCAGAAAGGATGAATACCCAACTTTTGCATCAACATGGATGGGACTGAAGAAGATGATGCTAAGTGAAATAAGTCAAGCAGGGAAGTCAATTATCAAATGGTTTCACTTATTTGTGGAACATAAGGAATAGCATGGAGGACATTAGGAGAAGGAAGGGAAAAATGAAGGGGGGTAATCAGAGGGGGGGACAAACCATGAGAGACTATGGATTCTGAAAAACACATCTTCTTTATCCATTCATCTGTTGAAGGGCATCTCAGCTCCTTCCACAGTTTGGCTATTGTGGACATTACTGCTATGAACATTGGGGTGCATGTGCCTCTTCTTTTCACTACATCTGTATCTTTGGGGTAAATATCCAGTAGTGCAATTGCTGGGTCATAGGGTAGCTCTATTTTTAACTTTTTGAGGAACTTCCATACTGCTTTCCAAAGTGGCTGTACCAACTTCATTCCCACCAACAGTGTAAGAGGGTTCCCTTTTCTCCACATCCTCTCCAACATTTGTTGTTTCCTGCCTTGTCAATTTTTGCCATTCTAACTGGTATAAGGTGGTATCTCAATGTGGTTTTGATTTGAATTTCCTGATGGCTAATGGTGTTGAACATTTTTTCATGTGTCTGTTAGCCATTCGTATGTCTTCTTTGGAGAAGTGTCTGTTCATGTTGGGGAGGGTATGTCCTATGGTGCATGCTGTGAATTGTGAAAGACTGATGAATCACAGACCTGTACCTCTGAAACAAATAATACATCATATGTTAAAAAAAAAAAAAGAAGAAGAAGAAGAAGATAGTAGGAAGGGAAAAATGAAGGGGGGGAAATCAGAGAGGGAGATGAACCATGAGAGACTATGGACTCTGAGAAACAAACTGAGGGTTCTAGAGGGGAGGGGGTTGGGGGGATGGGCTAGCCTGGTGATGGGTATTAAAGAGGGTGCATATTGAATGGAGCACTGGGTGTTATACACAAACAGTGAATCATGGAACACTACCTCAAAAACTAATGATGTAATGTATGGTGATTAACATAACAATAAAATTTTTTAAAAAGAAATGTCTGTTCATGTCTTCTGCCCATTTTTTGACTGGATTATTTGTTTTTTGGGTGTTGAGTTTGAGAAGTTCTTTATAGATCTTGGATACCAGCCGTTTATCTGTAGTGTCATTTGCAAATATCTTCTCCCATTCCGTGGGTTACCTCTTTGTTTTGTTGACTGTTTCCTTTGCTGTGCAGAAGCTTTTTATCTTGATGAAATCCCAAAAGTTCATTTTCGCTTTTGTTTCCCTTGCCTTTGGAGACAGTCTTGAAAGAAGTTTGTGTCCAGTGTTGAACAGGTTACTGACTATGTTCTCCTCTAGGATTTTGATGGATTCCTGTCTCACACTGAGGTCTGCCATCTATTTAGAGTTTATCTTTGTGTATGGTGTAAGAGAATGGTCGAGGTTCATTCTTCTGTATATTGCTGTCCAATTTTCCCAGCACCATTTATTGACAAGACTGTCTTTTTTCCATTGCATATTTTTTCCTGATTTGTCAAAGATTAATTGACCATAGAGTTGAAGGTCCATATCTGGGCTCTCTATTCTGTTCCATTGATCTATGTGTCTGTTTTTGTGCCAGTACCATAATGTCCTGGTGATCACAGCTTTGTAATATAGCAACATATGCTTGAAATCAGGCAACATGATGCCCCCAACTTTGTTTTTCTTTTTCAACATTTCCTTGGTGATTCGGGGTCTTTTCTGGTTCCATACAAATTTTAGGATTGTTTGTTCCAGCTCTTTGAAAAATGTCATTGGTATTTTGATTGGGATGGTGTTGAAAGTATAGATTGCTCTGGGCAGTATAGACATTTTAACAATGTTTATTCTTCCAATACATGAGCATGGAATGTTTTTCCATCTTTTCTTGTCTTCTTCAATTTCTTTCATAAGTGTTCTATAGTTTCTAGAGTATAGATCCTTTACCTCTTTGGTTAGGTTTATTCCAAGGTCTCTTATGGTTTTTGGTGGTATTGTAAATGGAATCAATTCCCTAATTTCTCTTTCTACAGTTACCTTGTTAGTGTATAGAAAGGCAACTGATTTCTGTGCATTGATTTTGTATCCTGCCACATTACTGAATTGCTGTAGGAGTTCTAGTAATTTGGTGGTGGAGTCTTTTGGGTTTTCCACATAAAGTATCATGTCATCTGCCAAGAGAGAGAGTTTGACTTCTTTGCCAATTTGAATACATTTTATTTCTTTTTGTTGTCTGATTGCTGATGCTAGGACTTCTAGTACTATGTTGAACAATAGTGGCAAGAGTGGACATTCTTGTGGGCAGTGTTCCTGATCTTAAGGGAAAAGCTCTCAGCTTTTCTCCATTGAGAATGATATTTGCGGTGGGCTTTTCATAGATGGTTTTTATGAATTTGAGGAATGTTCCCTCTATCCCTATACTCTGAAGAGTTTTAATCAGGAAAGGATGCTGTATTTTCTCAAATGCTTTTTCTGCATCAATTGAGAGGATCATATGGTTCTTGTCTCTTCTCTTATTAATGTGTTCTATCACACTGATTGATTTGCGAATGTTGAACCACCCTTGTATCCCAGGAATAAATCCCACCTGGTCGTGATGGATAATCCTTTCAATGTACTGTTGGATCCTATTGGCTAGGATCTTGTTGAGAATTTTGGCATCCATATTCTTTGGGGATATTGGTCTGTAATTCTCCTGTTTGATGGGGTCTTTGACTGGTTTTGGGATCAAGTTGCTGACCTCATAGAACGAGTTTGGAAGTTTTCCTTCTGTTTCTATTTTTTGAAACAGCTTCAGGAGAATAGGTATTATTTCTTCTTTGAATGTTTGGTAGAATTCCCCTGGGAATCCATCAGGCCCTGGACTCTTGTTTTTTGGGAGGTTTTTGATCACTGCTTCAACTTCGTTACTGGTTATTGGTCTATTCAGATTGTCAATTTCTTCCTGTTTCAGTCTTGGTAGCTTATAGGTTTCCAGGAAGGCATCCATGTCTTCCAGGTTGCTTAATTTATTGACATATAGTTGTTGATAATAATTTGTAATAATTGTTTCTATTTCCTTGGTGTTAGTTGTGATCTCTCCCCTTTCATTCATAATTTTATTAATTTGGGTCCTTTCTCTTTTCTTTTGGATAAGTCTGGCCAGTGGTTTATCGATCTTATTAATTCTTTCAAAGAACCAACTTCTATTTTCATTGATCTGCTCTACTGTATTTCTGGTTTCTAATTCATTGATCTCTGCTCTAATCTTAATTATTTCTCTTCTCCTGTTTGGCTTAGGTTTTACTTGTTTTTCCTCCAGTTCTTTAAGGTGTAAAGTTAGCTTGTGTATTCAGGATATTTCTATTTTTTTTTTGAGTGACACTTGGATGGCTATGTATTTCCCCCTTAGGACTGCCCTTGCAGTATCCCATAGGTTTTGGACCGATGTGTTTTTGTTCTCATTGGTTTCCATGAATTGTTTAAATTCTTTAATTCCCTGATTGACCCAAACATTCTTAAGCAGGATGGTTTTTAGCTTCTTATTGTTTGAATTCCTTCCAATTTTTTTCTTGTGATTGAGTTCCAGTTTCAAAGCACTGTGGTCTGAGAATATGCAGGGAATAATCTCAATCTTTTGGTATCAGTTGAGATCTGATTTGTGACCCAGTATGTGGTCTATTCTGGAGAAAGTTCTATCTGCATTCGAGAAGAATGAGTATTCTTGTTGTTTTAGGGTGGAATCTTCTGTATATATCTATGAAGTCCATCTGGTCCAGTGTGTCATTCAAAGCTCTTGTTTCTTTGTTGATCTTCTGCTTAGATGATCTGTCTATTGCTGAGAGTGGAGTGTTGATGTCTCCTACTTTTAAAGTATTATTATCAATATGTTTCTTTATTTTGGTTAACAGTTGGCTTATGTAGTTGGATGCTCCCATGTTGGGGGCATAGATATTCACAATTGTTAGATCTTCTTATTGGATAGACCCTGTAAGAGTGATATACTGTCCTTCTGTATCTCTTACTACAGTCTTTAGCTTAAAATCTAATTTGTCTGATATGAGAATTGCTACCCCAGCTTTCTTTTGAGGTCCATTGGCATGAAAAATGGTTCTCCATCCCCTCACTTTCAGTTTAGATGTATCTTTAGGTTCAAAATGAGTCTCTTGTAGACAGCATATGGATGGGGTCATGTCTTTTCATCCAATCTGCAACCCTGTGCCATTTCATGGGAGCATTTAGGCCATTCATCTTAAGAGTGATTATTGAAAGATATGATTTTATTGCCATCATGTTGCCCATGTAGTCCGTGTTTCTATAGATTGTCTCTGTAAATTTCTGGTAATATTAATATTTATTAATAAGTAAATAAACAAAATCTTTTAAAAAAGAAATTGGATCACACAGGGTATGTCTAAATCCTGATTCATCCACCCAGTTGACATTTACTGAGTGCCTACTATGTGCAATCATGGTGTCAAGAGCTTAACTAATGCACAAGCCTTCCTTCTTGTTCTCTCCTCATTTCAGACCCAGTAAAGGCTACGATACCAGAAATCTACAGGCAACTCCCCAGTATTACTGACATTGGCTCCTTTCATAGGTGCCCAAGAATCAAATCAGAGGCCCTTGTAAGCAAACAACTGCTTTCCTCTCAGGAGAATCATGGTCATTATTAATTCAAGAACATCTCAGAAAAAGAACTCCCTAATAGGGATATCAGTGTAGGGGTGGAAAATTTTTTCCCTCTTCCCTTTTAAGTTCTTTGGCTGGCCCAATAATTGAACTGACATAAGAAAAATTCATAGGCCGGGGCACCTGGGTGGCCCAGTCGTTAAGCGTCTGCCTTCGGCTCAGGTCATGGTCCCAGGGTCCTGGGATCGAGCCCCACATTGGGCTCCCTGCTCAGCGGGAAGTCTGTTTCTCCCTCTCCCACTCCCCCTGCTTGTGTTCCCTCTCTCGCTGTGTCTCTCTCTGTCAAATAAGTAAATAAAATCTTTAAAAAAAAAAAAGAAAAAAATTCATAGGAGAAAACAAATTTAATTTCATACATACAGGTACTTTGAGGCTCAAAGAGGTGACCAAAACAGGAAGCTTTTATGTCTTTTAGACAAAGAAACAATGAATTTGTGAAAAATTGACAAGACAAAGGTTTGAGCCTGGGGGCAATAAATTGGTGAAGTGATAAGCTTTGTTCATACAGCTTTCTCAGCTCTAAATTCCCTACCTCTAGTGATAAGGTTGCCTTCCACCCTCCTGGTACAGGGAGGGTACTTCACAGAGAAGATTCATCTCCTGCTTTCAGGAGACAGAGGAAAGTGTCAGGGTGTCCTTCTTGCACTGGCTGTTTCTCAAGTTCTTTTAATTCAAAATAAGCAATATGCCAAAATGGCATCGTATGGTGTGGCATATTCCATTCCCTTTCATCAGTGTGGGGAGGGAAAATCATTCTGTCTTATTGAAAGCCAAAGTGTGCTGCATGGTCACCTCCTGTTTGTCTTTACAGCTTTTGGAAAAATAAGCCCCAAACCAACTTGGCCTCCATTTTTAAACTATTGAGATTGTTTCTAGCTTGAGCCATACAGACATGGGTTTCCCTCTGCCATAAGTGAAATGGTAGATGTGTGAGAGATAGACAGTTGGCAATGTCAACTATGAAACACCTATGAGTGATTCTTTGTTCAAATTTTTTAAAAAGAAAAAAGAGCCGGGAGAAATACCAATCTGTACAGAGTCTGTAGGCAGTCTGTAGGATTCATGACTGCCAAGAATATGTCATGAAGCCCCAGGAAGACAAGTCACTGATAGGAGTTGAGGACACAGTTAGGGATGACCATAGTGACTCTGGGGCAGGGGGTGATGCCCCCTGCTGCACCCAGAGACACTGCTAGCCAAATTTGAGGTCCTGATGTCTTGACACATGAAGGGGTCCTGAAACAGAGGAGGAATCCTGGAGTCTGTGGGAAGAAACAGTGGCCCGCTGAAGGAGGTCAGCTACGTAGACTGGGCCCGTAGAAAGGCCTTGACTTCTGGAAAGAGAACTTCCTGTCCCCCTCCTTCCTCATCTTCCTAGCCATCGATCTGCAATGTAAGTAAGACAATGAGAAGAGGATTTGGGGAGAACTGTAGGTCTCCAGTGCCACCCAGGATTCCACCAGGAAAACCAATCCTCTTTGTCCTGCTTTCTGTCCTGATGTTTGCAAAGTGCCATAGAAGGTTTCAGAGCATTCACAAGTAGAACAACAGATGTTCACACAGTTTCAGGCATTTATTGAGAGACCTACCTGCAGAGCCAGGATCATGTGAGGCAAGTAAGGTGCTAATCTTGGCACAAAATTTCAGGGGTACCAAAAAAATAGCTGCAACAATCAAGATAAATATTATTTTAATGCAGTGTTTAAAAAAGCCAAATTTGTGCAAAAAAAAATCCATGACAAATAAAATGCACAATAAGGTCTCCATCAACGGTGATGTTATAAAGCAACACAGCATTGACAAGAGCAAGATGAGTCTTGCTGCAGATGGTTTAGTCTCTAGGTGGGAAGGTCCAGTGCATAGGCCAGAAGCCGCAGAAGTTCAGGGAAACAAGAGAAGCTTGTTTCAAAGAATTAGGAAAGAGAATATTTCTTTGTGAAAATAGCTGATACTGTGATTTATAATAAGAAATATATATTTAGTCTTCATCCCCATTTCTGGCACAGAGCTCCTAAAACTGCTGGAATTTCCTAAGTGAAGAAGAGAGCCATAAAGGTGTCTTTCGCTGTGTGAATGAGGCAACTTTAGGGATGGGGGCTGGACATGTCAGTCCCACCCCTCTGACCTCTGGGGAGGGGAGAGGGACTGGAGGTGGGATTGGCCAATCATTCATTAATCACGACTATGTAATAAAGCCTTCATAAAACCCAAAAAGGACAGGTTGGGAGAACTTCTGGGTTGGTGAACAAGTGGAGGTATGGGAGAGTGGCGTACTTAGTTGGGGCATGAAGCTCCACGCCCTTCCCCCATACCTGACCCTATGCATCTCTTCCATGTGGCTGTTCCTGAGTTATACCCTGTTTTAGCAAACTGGTGATCTAGTGAGTAAAATGTTCCTCTGATTTCTGTAAGCCTCTCTAGCAGATTAATCCAACCCAAGGAGGGGGTCGTTGGCCCCTCTGATCTATAGCTGGTGGGCCACAAGCATAGATGACCACCTGGACTTGTGCTCAGTATCTGAGGTGGGGAAGAGGTGGCAATTCTGTAGGACTGGGCCCTTAACCTGTGGGATCTGATGCTACTTCCAGGTAAATAGTGTCCCAATGGAATCAAATTGTATGACACCCAATTGGTATCAGAGAACTAGTTGGTGGTGTGGAAAAGATCCCCACGTGTTGGAATTGGATGCAGAATGCCAAAATAACATCTTTTTTTGGACTCAGCTCTTGCCCAGCCTACCAATAATAGGTGTTTACTTAGTGTTTGCTGAAAGAAAGACGGAAAATCTAGATGAAGGCAGCTCATGGTTGCATGTCAAGGCATAGTGTCAAAGCACAGTGCTGAACAGTCGTCAGAGAAGGGAGCAGTGAGGGGGACATGCTGCCCAAGGGCCCCCTGCTTACCCAGACTTTATGCTGGGCTTCTCTTTTCTTTTTCATAGTAGAATTTTTTAAATATCCAAAAAGTAGAGTGAATCATATAATGACCCTACCCATGTATTCACCACCAGCTTCAATAATTATCTACATTTTGTTCGTCTTATTTCATGCACCCTCCTTTCTCATCTCAAAATATTTTAAAGCAAATCCCAGTATCATATTATTCTACCCATAAATACTTCAGTTTGTGTCTCCAACAGATAAAGCCTTTAAAACGTATAACCGCAAAATCATTGTCATGTGTAATAAAATTAAAAGTAATTCCTTCCGTGTCCATTCATACCAGGCAAGGTCCAAATTTCTCCAACTATCTCAAAGTGTTATTTGTTTAAGCAATCATTCTAATCAGGATCCAAATGTGGTTTACATATTGCGTGCATCTGATTTGTCTCTTAAATCTCTTTTAATCTGTAATGGTCCCTCTCTCCTTTCTGACCCCTTAAAAAAACAACTCAGACCATTTGTCCAGTAGAATTTCCTACATACTTGTAATGACCTTTAATGCGTTCCTCTGACCTTTGAATTTCCTGAAAGCTGGGAATCTGATCTAGAAGCTTGATTAGATTCTAGTTGAGGGATTTTGGTAGAGTTCATAGGTGGTCTTGGGCATTTCCTATTACATCACACACCAGGAGATGCATCACGTCTGTTGCCCCACAATGAGTAGGGTAAGGTCCCTCCGTATAAAGTCCCACATAAACCTTTCATCTGATGATTTCAGCATCCAGTCGTGATTCTTAACTGGGCCAGGAGAGATTGCAAAATTCTAGCTGAACTTTAAAAGGCAGAACCTCTCTCAGCTCTGTCCTAGGGCTTCTTCTTTCTCACTTTATGCCTAAGGTTAGAAATACAACATAACAATTTGTTTTCTTTGAGCTTCACAGTGTTTTTTAAGCAGTAGAATTGGTATTTTAAAGTGGGGGTATTGTACATTTTTAAAATGCGATTTTTCAGCTTCCTTTGAAACGTTGGGAATCCAGCAGCGTTGGGTCCGTCTGACCACAGGGTGGCAGTCTATGGGATCTAAGGTGTGGCTGTTGCTCTAGACAGAGTACGCTCCTGGTTCTCTGCAGCCCTGCCATGCCCTCCCGTGTCCCCAGAATGACATGGAGCATCTACCAGGCACTTGCTATGTTGTTTTCCTTGTGATAGAAAGATCATTCTCTGGGCTAAGGCCTCCGTCAAAAGTTGGAAACTAAAAGATACACCGAAAGGGAAGCTAGTTTCAAGAAAAGTAATGAAGAGAAACTTTGTGAAAATCACTTTTTTAAAAAATGAGAATAATAGTCAAAGTATATCTGTGTTAAAAGAATACAGCTTGAAATGCTAGTGGGTTACCAGCTGTGCCTTTGTCCATTGATCTCTGGGCTGTTGACTTCACCCCTGCCATCCCCTCTCCCCATCAGATCACCTATCCCCACGATCCCAGCACCCATCTTGTTATGGATTCAACCATGTTCCCTCCAGAACTCAGATTGACACCTGTCAAAGAACACAATTCAACTGAGTCAATTGGAAGATCTAATTGGCTTTGTTCAATGATTCATGAATCGGGCAGCGTCTCATCTACCGAGTAGGAAGGAGCTCCAAGAGTTTTACCAAACAGAAGGTTTATAGAGGCAGAGGGTGGGACAAAGAAGGTTCTAAAAGAGTGGATTATTTCAAGCAAGGTTACCTTCCCTTCGAAAAAGGCAGAGGGTCTTATGCAGACTTCCTCACTAGGGCTAACCAGGAAATTCCAGACTGATTGGTTTAAAATTCCATTGCTGGGGGAGGCTGAACCTGCAATTCGGTTATTAAATCTTGATGGGGCTTAGCAAAAGTAACTCCATTTGGGGCCTGTTGTTTCTTTTTTTTTTCTTTTTTTCTTTTTCTTTTCTTCTTTTTTTAATAAGCACTAACGCCCAGTACCTCACACATGACTGTATTTGGACATGGGGTCTTTAAAGAGGTGATTAAGTTAAAATGAGATCATTAGAGTGGGCCCTAATCCAGTCTGACTGGTGGCCTTATAAGAAGAAGAAATTAAGACAGAGAGAGAGACAGCAGGGATATGTGTGCACAGAGAGCAACAGGGTGGCCACGGGCAAGCCAAGGAGAGAGAAAAGCAGTGCAGCCTGCCCCCTGATGTTAGACTTCCAGCCTCCAGGACGCTGAGCAAAGGAATTTCTGTTGTTTAAACCAGCCAGTCTGGTATTTTGTTATGGCAGATCTAGGAGACTAATATACATCCCTATGCTTTAGATCTTAAGTCAATGTCCCCAGGATACACTACTGCCCGAAGCCCCAGACTGGAATATCCAACACCCCTCATTATAGTTATAAGCAAATATCCCACAGATTTGAACAAAGGTGCAAAGACAGGAACTGACTGAGGTGGGAGAGTATAGTGTAGCTAGAGTAGAGAGGACAGGCAAAGAAGTTTGGACAGGTAGATGGCAAGTGCTAAGAAGCAATAGGGTTTTTGGAAGCCACCAAAGATTTTCAAAGTGCCATTTGGGGAAGATTAATCATGGAACTGTTAGCTTTCCTTATTAGGAAGAGCTGTTAGCAAGGTTTGTTTTGTTTTGTTTGTTGTATTTTAATCCTCAATCCCACCAACCAAACAGAGCAGATTGCAATAAACATTTGTTGATTTCAATTGACTCCAAGTCATTCTACCTTGGAACAAAAGGGCAGCCACACTGGCCTGGATTAGCATTTTGCAGGTTGTGCAAACACCATTTTATGTGCTAACTGCCCCAGGGTAACAAGGGCCTGGCTTTGGGCCCATCAGGGTGGGATGTAGCATGCAAACACGGGGGGAAAACAAGGGTTTTGCCTGTGTCGGGTTAGGCATTGGGTCGCTGGTGGAGAGGGGGGACTTCATGCTTGAACACCACTCCCAAATGGGTAGCAATGAAAGAAGAAAATAGAAGGAAGAGATACTCAGAGGAGACAAAATGGGATTCAAAAGCAAGGTATACATCATTGTGAGCTAGAAAGAGAACAGGAATGCAGAGCTTTAGTGAAATTCAGTGTAACAAGGGAGGGAGTTGGTCAAGCTCACAGATTAAAGCCAGGACACAGGCTCCAGCTGGGGAGATGGGGAGGGGGAGAAGAGGGGCAGGGCGAGCTCAATTCACAGAAAGGGTTGTGAAAAAATGGCCCATTGCTTCTGACTATAGCTTTATCAGAGCCTTTGGGGTATGGAGGTAGGGTGGTAGGGAGGACAAAGGCTCTGCGGCTGGCCTAAGGCCCTCCCACCCCACTCTCTCTGTAACCAGATTGTGGTTTGTTTCCTTGGTGTCAACAAGAAACAAGAGCTCCAAAACCCAAGTGCAGGTCAAGGTTCTATTCTATCGGTCCCTAGGGCCGTGTGGAAGCAACAGAAAAAATACACAGAGATAGGAAGAGTGAGAAATGCAAATAGATGCAAACCCCGCAAAACCTCAAATTTACTTTGAGTTCATGAACAAAATATGGGAAATACATGAAAAACTAAATGCCATGCAGGAGAATCGGCATAATGAACAGAGGAACTTTCATTCCAGATCAAAAGCTTTATGAAACACTACATATGACAAAACTATAAAATAAGGATGTCTAGGATACTCAAAGAGTTGAAAGGAAGCATTGCCTTTCCTACAAGAGGATATAACAAAAACAGGCAGAAATTAAGCAAGGCAGATGTGAGAAAGAAAAAATGAAATCGTAGTATCCGCTACACCCAGCCTAACTTATATTCTCAAGAAACCTAGCAAAGAGGGGAAAAAATGTTTATTTTCATTAGAAATCAGTACAAAATAGACTAAACTTGAAAAAATTGGAACAACTCAGTATTGATATTGATAAAACTGTGTCAGAAAGCGATATGTAATACATCTAAAGAGCCATGAAGACATTCACATCTTTTGACTCAAAATAATTTCACATTGAGGCATTTATTCCATAGACACAACCAAACAAAAGCAAAAGGCTACAGGCACAAATTCTTTGTTGCCTATGATAGCTACTTCCTGAAAATGGCCTGAGTGTGCTTTATGAGAAGCATAGATTAATAAAACATGGTACTCAAATGAGGGAGAGAATAGAGATTCATTAAAACAATTATGATGGGTGCCTGGGTGGCTCAGTCGGTTAAGCGACTGCCTTCGGCTCAGGTCATGATCCTGGAGTCCCGGGATCGAGTCCCGCATCAGGCTCCCTGCTTGGCGGGGAGCCTGCTTCTCCCTCTGACCCTCCCCCCTCTCATGAGCTCTCTCTCTCTCATTCTGTCTCTAATAAATAAATAAAATCTTTAAAAAAAAAAAACAATTACGATGATTGCATGAAAACACTTGAAAGTATTTATGATAAACAGGTTAAAGTTTAAAAGTAGATTTTGCAGGGCGCCTGGGTGGCTCAGTTGGTTAAGCGTCTGCCTTCAGCCCAGGTCATGATTTCAGGGTCCTGGGATGGAGCCTCACATCAGGCTCTGAGCTCAGCGGGGATTCTGTTTGTCCCTCTCCCTCTGTGCTCTCTCTCTTTCTCTCTCAAATAAATAAAATCTTTAAAAAAAATAGATTTTGCTTTCCAGCCATGATGGAGTAATTCTACCCAATTAATCATCCTGCTGTAAACAACCACAACACGAGACAAACTAGATAAGCAACTGTTTGTTCAGTGTTGGACATTAATTAGTGTAAGCATGCTAGTCCTGGAAGAAGGGGAACTTACAGGAAGAGCCGCATTATAACCCCAACCCCTCCATGAGGACAATTTCCCAACTGTGTTGCAGGAAGCAGGAGTTTAAACAGACCGCAGAGTTCCTCTGATCCCGGGTCCTTACAAGTCCTTTGGTGAGTATTAGGCTGCACGCGTGCAGGGCGAGAACACCCGACATCTCCAAGAAGTGGCTACTAGGGGCTAAGAGCAAAATAAGGGTCCCCGAGATTGAGTTGTGCTTGGTAGATATTAGAGTTCCAGACCAGCTAGACCCCACAAACAGTTAAAAGAATGGGTAAGGTATACTGTGAAAATTTTAATGTCATTAAATTCAACAACTTGGAACACTCGGCTTAACAAAACTAATTCATGAAGAAATAATCTATAAAGAGCCCTAGATCTATGAAATAAGTTGAATTAGTCCTAAAAAACCTTCTCACAAATAAAACCCCCAGTCCAGGGGGCTTCCTTGGTGAATTCTGTGAAATACTTTAAAAAGAAGTAATACCGGGGCACCTGGGTGGCTCAGTCGGTTAAGCGTCTGCCTTCAGCTCGGGTCATGATCCCAGGGTCCTGGGATCGAGTCCCACATCAGGCTCCCTGCTCAGCGGGGAGTCTGCTTCTCCCTCTGCCCCTCCCCCCACTTGTTCTCTCTTTTTCTCTCAAAAATAAATAAAATCTAAAAAAAAAAAAAGAAGTAATACCAACATTGCACAAACTCCTTCAGAAAGGAGAGGAAGAGGCAACATTTCCCCATTTGTGTTATGAGGCTCACTTTACCCGGATTCCAAAACAAACAAAGACATTTCCAGAAAAGAAAAGTACAGATAAAGATCCCTTATAATTATAGATGCAAAAATACTCAAAAAAAAATTAATAGATCCAATCAACGACATGTATAAGATGGGGAAAAAATGTCTATTATATCATGACCAAGAGATTCATCCTAGGAAATCAAGTTTAATTTAATACTCAAGGAGATCCAACAGTGTAGCCACTGTGAGAAACAGCTTGGCAGTTTCTTAAAAATTTGAGCATTGAACTACCAAACAACACAGCAATTCCATTCCTGGGTGTCTGCCCAAGGGAAATGCACATGTTCACACAAAAATTTGTACATCAATGCTCATACCAGCATTATTCATAAAAGCCAAAAACAACCTAAATGTCCATCAACTGGTGAGTGGATGAAATGGGTATATCTATACAATGGCATCCTATCAATAATAGAAGGGACAAACTACTCACATATGTACATCATGGAAAGAACTTTAAACTAGTATGCTAAGTGAAAGAAACCAGACACAAAAGGCCACATACTGTATGATTCCACATATAATGGAAAGGTTATATATATATAAAGTAGATGAGTGGTTGCCTGGGAATGGAAGTGGGGGGGGATCAGGGATTAACTGAAATGGGCATGAAGGATCTTAATGAGGGGGAATGAAGATGATCTAATACTAATTCATCATGATGATTGCACACTCAATAAAGTTACTAAATGTCATTGAGTCATGTTATTGAAAGGACTGAATGTTATGTAAGTTTGAAGTTATTTAGAACTTATTTTAAAAAATGAATGTAACTCACTACATTAAAAGAATGGAGAAAAACCATGTGGTTATCTTAATAAATACAGAAAAAACATTTGACAAGTTTCAACATCAGTTCATAGCCTAAAATAAAAAACTTAAGAAATGGAAAAAACCAACTCTCAGAAACCTAAGAGGAGAAAAAGCAAACTTGCTCAATCCTAATAAAGGGCATCTATGACAGATCACAGATAGCATCATATTTAATGGTCAGCTTAACTCATAATAGCCTACTGTTGACCAGAAGCCTTATCAATAACATAGAAGTTGATTAACACATATTTTGTATGTTACATGTATAATATACTGTATTCTTACAATAAAGCAAGAGAGAAAATACTTATTTTCTTTATTAAGAAAATCATAAGGAAGAGAAAGTACATTTACGATACTGTACTCTGTTTACTGAAAAAAAACCCCACATAAAAGTGGACCTGCACAGTTCTCACCCGTGTTGTTTAAGACTCAACTGTAGACCTCTAAATGAAAAAAAACCTCAAACTACCTCACAGCATACATAAAATTTATTTGAAGTGGAGCATAGACTTAAAAGTTGAAAGTATAAAACAGAAGAAAACAGAAGAGAAAGTATTTATGACATTGTAGTAAGCCAAGATTTAAAGCACAAAAAGCACCAGCCATAAAACAATTGATAAATTGGACATCTTAAAAATTCAAAAGTCTAGGGCACCTGGGTGACTCAGTCAGTTAAGTGTCCAACTCTTGGTCTCAGCTCAGGTCATGGTCTGAGGGTCATGAGTTCAAGCTCCAGGTTGGGCTCCATGCTGGCCATGGAGCCTACCTGAAAAGAAAAAAAAAAAAAGAATTCAAACCTTCAACTCTTCAAAGGACACCATTAAAAAAGTAAGAGAACAAGCTACAGACCAGGAGAAAATACTCACAATAGATATATCAGGCAAAGGATCTGTATTCAGGGTACACAAAGAACACCTGAAACTCAGTAATAAAAATTTAAAAACAACCCAATTTAAAAGGGGATAGTAGACGACATGAAGGGAGACTTCACAAGATAAAATCTATAAATGGCCAATAACTGATAAGATCACGTGTAGCAAGGACAAGAAGCAACTGGAATTGTCATGCACGACTGGCAGAGCATAAAATGGTACAAATGTTTGGAAAACAATTTGGTAGTTCTCATAAATATATCCTTACCATATACTCTAGCAATTATACTTCTAGGTATTTTACCAAAGAAAGATGAAAACATATGTACACACACACCCAAAACAAACAACAACAACAAAACCTATACATAAATGTTCCTATCAGCTTTCTTCAGAAAAGCCAAAAACTGGAAACAACCCAAATGTCCATGAGCTGGAAAAACAAAGTGTAGTATAGACATATAATGGAATATTATTCAGCAATACAAAGGAATGAACTACTGATACACACCTCAGCATAGATGAATCTCAAAAACATTATCCTGGGAGAAAGAAGTCAGGCAAGAAAGGGTACATACTGAATGGTTGCTGCATTCACAAATTCTCAAAACAGGTGCATTGAGTCTATAGAGATGAAAAGCAGGTAAGTGGTTGCCTGGAACTGTTGGTGGGGGTGGAATTGACTAGAAATATGTACAAGGGAAACATTTGGGGTGCTGGAAATGCTTTTATCTCAAAGTGGTTACATGGTGTATGCATTTGTCAAACTCATCAAGCTGTGTATATATATTGCATGTAGATTATACCCCAATAAGGTTGATTAAAAATAGATTTCACCTGTAAGTTTTTGTTTCCTTAAGGACCCAAATAGAGGCATTTTACATCATGGATGTCTCAGATGTTACTTATATGAACATCTGAAGATAATAAGAAGGAAGAGGAAATTGGAGGGGAGGGGAGAGAGGCAGGGTCTAGACCATGACCTTGAAGGGTTTTGCAAGTCCTGCTAAGGTATCTGGATTCCATCCTGTGTTAGAGGCAATGGGATGATAGCTAAGTTTTATGGGTTCTCTTTGAAACATTCTATTTATATTATTGCCATATCTTTTCAGGGAAATATATTTATTTTTAAATATAGGCCATGGACACTGAAGCTGACGTCTACTGGGGAGGTATGAAATTTATAGTTTAACTGGATTAGCAGTTCATCCAAGAGAGTCTGTTCATCAGTATGTATTGATTCAGGTGTTTTATGTGTAGTATCTAATTTTATTTACACAACAGTACTAAAACGTAAGCAAATATGCTTATGCAAATATCAGCTCTTACTACCTAACAAACCACCCCCAAAATAGTGGCTTAAAAAAATAACCACTTATTTAACTCACTGTTTTGCATGTAGACAGATTGGGCTGGGCTCAGCTGGAAATCTTCTAGCCTCAGCTGGGTTCACTTATGCCTCCGTGTTTAGCTGCCAAGCAGACTGGAGGCGGGCTGATCTAAATGGCCTCTCTGGAGTGGCTCCTTACTGCTCCACGTGTCTCTCATCCTCCAGTAAGCCATTCCATATTTTCTCACATGGCAGCTGGGTAGGGTTCCAAGAGAGAGCAGAAGTGTGCAAGGCTTCTTGAGCCTAGACTTGGAACTGGTGCCCATCCTTCTTTTAGCCAAAGCAAATTAAAAGATCCACCTGGATTCAGAGGGATGAGAAATAGATACCACTTCTTGATGGGTACAACCCATTGCAAAGGGTGAGAATTTAGGAAGGGTGAAGGATTGTAACCATTTTTGCATCTAATGCAATTGCCATCGCTTTTTCATGTAAAAAAAAAAAGTTTAGAGAAGTTAAGTGACTTTTCTATGGTCACACAGTAAATGACAAGGCTGCCAGGCTCCAATTCCAAACCATTTCTGCAACAAAATGTGAATCTGCATCTTAAGGAACTTACAGTATTTCATGCTGTTGAAACCATTATTCCCTCGCTCTGTAATACAGAATCAACAGATTGGAAAATGAAGGAACAGGAAGTTTATGAGCAGTAATGATTTCAAATGCAATAGTTTATGTCCTGAGATCTAAACAGAAAAGAATTTCACTTCCTTTCGGTAGCAACAGTAAGAATGTCCCCCCAAAATATTCCATTTGGCCCTAAAGAGGTTCAGAACAAGTGTCCCCACAATGTGCCACTTTGGCCTGTGGACTGTTTTTAGCTGAAGGCTATCAAGAGCCAGCAGACTCAAGAAAACTTTTACCTCTCCTGTAAACTACGTGAAAGAATTTAGAGAAGGGGCCTGGCCCAGCAAGAGAGTTATTACCAAGAGATAACTATTTTATCTGAATGACCTATCTGTTTGGCAGGACAAACGTCTAATTACCAAACATCTGTGCTTCTTACCATCTTTTGAATCAATCTCTTAAAAGCCCCAGGCCCCATCCCATCCTTAGCTCAAGATGGCACACAAGCCTCAATTGCCCGCCCTTGGGTCTCATAATCTTATGAGGCCCCTATGGTTATGTAACTAAACTTGGTTTCCTCCTGTTAACCTGTCTTATGTTAATTTGATTATTAGACCAACCAAAGAATCTAGAAGAATAGAAAGAAAATGGTTTTCTCCCCAACATCCCCATGTTTCCTTATCCTTCAGAAGAAAAGGAACATAAAACCATCTATTTACCAAAAGCTCTTTGGGGTATAAGAGCACATGTCCATGGATGCAGCTACAATGTTTGTGAATGGTCACAGTCAGTGTTGGGGAAAGGGAGGGGAGAAAAGCCTTCTCTCTGTTACTGAGCTACAAGTTCCTGTGCAACAATCTCAAGATTTGGGCAAGACAACACATAGAAAATTCCCCATGATTAGAAACATTATCAGATTATTGCCCAAACAAGTCAGTCTGGAACTGGGCTAAACAAATGGACATTTGAGGTCAAATGCCAGCAGGGAAGGGAGCTCACTATTCCTGAGACCCCAACAATGGGTTGGAGCAATGGGAGAACACGCTCATGGAATGCTCTACAGCTATCAGCTGGGGATGGAGCAGCCAGGCCAGTGCAGGAAATGGGGCTGGACTGTGGGAAATGGGAGCTGGAAATGTACACATATACATTGACAAAGGGAGGAAGCAGCTGTAGAGAACTGGAAATAGAGGTGGGAGGTTTTGGCTATCAAGTTGCTTAGGTGTGAGAACTAGGGATAGTTATTTACTGTCGCACCCCCAAATTTGAATGAGTCAATCCCTCTGACCAAAATAAATGGAATGGCATAGTGATCCTCAAACTTGCCCAATCAGGGGATTCCCCTGGAGACCTTTGCACAGTATACCTTCCTGGGCCCCTGCCTGGAGGTTCTGATTCTTGTCGGCCAGGGTGGGACAGGAATCTGCGTTTTTAACAAAAGCTCCAGGTGGTCGTGATGCTGAGACAAGCATGGAATGTGGGAATGTGCAGTTGTGTGGGACTTTCTAACCTTTATCTCAGGGAAATATTTGGGGTGGGTATGGGAGAGCACTGTTCTTGATGGAAGGCAACAGCCTCAGGTGCTCTTGCCCCCTAAGGATTGGGATGATCAGTATCTTAGTGCTCCTCTAATGGGAGTAATAGTCAAAATATGGAGTCACAATAGAACACAGTGTCTGGTGCAGGAGGCTCCCTGCTCTGCCTGGTCTGCCTCATGTGCTGTGGGAGAGTCTGGAAGATTCCAGGGAAGGAGCAAGGGCAGCAGAATAAGGCAGGAGGCCTTGGGAGGCTTAGGGCCTTTGTTATTTGTTGCCTTATAAGGAAGAATTTCAAAATTAATAACAGCACTGCCTGACATGCATTCTCTGGGCACCGTTTGAGAGATCTCAATGTTCTGGAAAGAGTTTGGCATTTTGATTCCCACACAGGCACCAACATTTACTAACTATGAGATGCTGGCCATGTGTAAACCTCCATTTCCTCATCTGCAAAAGGAGGGTGACCGTGAGTGCTCACTCATAAGACTGTCATGAGCATCAGATACACAGAGCAACCCCTGGGACTTTCATTCAGACCTAACCCACTGCACGGGCACTGGCTCCTCCTTCCAATCATGAAATTTAAAGATGCCTCAGGTGCCTCCGTTTAAATGTTGTTTGGGATTTTGTTTCTGTTTGTTTTTGTTGTTGGGTTTTTTCTTGTTTGTTTTTTCAAGTTGAAGGGGAGCAGAATTTGCCATCACGAAATATGCCCCTTTAGCATAAGGATTGTTTTCCGCTGGTTATTTTCTTTCTTTCTTTTTTTTTTTTTAAGATTTTATTTATTTATTTGACAGAGACACAGAGAGAGAGGGAACACAAGCAGGGGGAGTGGGAGAGGGAGAAGCAGGCTTCCCGCTGAGCAGGGAGCCCGATGTGGGGCTCGATCCCAGGACCCTGGGACCATGACCTGAGCCGAAGGCAGATGTTTAACGACTGAGCCACCCAGGCGCCCCTCCGCTGGTTATTTTCAATAAACAGCAGACACAGGAGAAGCTCAGAAAACTGAGTAGAAGTTACCCTTTTGTGAGAGAAATGAGCATTTATAAGGGAAGCCCCTATCTGTAAGGGTGTCTTCTCTGTACCAGGAAGATGAGGATGACTAAATCTCTAGAAACTCTTTATGTGGAAGGCAACCACTTAAATCTGCATGGCAACCTTACCCTTGTGTATTTTAATTTTCCTGGTCACCTTCCATCACTGCCCTCCCCCCACATCTTCTTTTGTCTCTAGTTAGAGATGGTATTTAAAGTGGTGGCTTAAGAGCACTTGGGTGGCTCAGTCAGTTAAGCATCTGACTCTTGATTTCATCTTGGGTCATGATCTCAGGGTCATGAGTTCGAGCCCTGTGTAGAGCCCAACACTGCTAAAGATTCTCTTTCTCCCTCTCCCTCTGCCCCTCACCCCTTGCTCACACACACTCTCTTTTTCTCAAAAAAAAAAAAAAAAGTGGTGGTGGGGCACCTGGGTGGCTCAGTCAGTTAAGCGTCTACCTTCAGCTTGGGTCATGATCCCAGGGTCCTGGGATCGAGCCCTGCATCGGGCTCCCTGCTCAGTGGGGGGCCTGCTTCTCCCTCTTCCACTGCCTGCTGCTCTGCCTACTTGTGCTCTCTCTATCAAATAAAAAGAAAAAAAGTGGTGACTTAGGCTATTTGGGGAAGTTACTCAGTTTTCTTGGGTATTTCCCATGCATACAGGAGGGACACATGTCATTAAACTTCTGTTTTCCCCCCCTGTTAATCTGTCTTTTATTTCAGGAGACCTCAGCTAAGAACCTAGAAGGGTAGAGGGAAAATGATTTTTCCTCCCCCACAAAGTCAGTGAAATGTTCTGAGAGTTCCCATGCAGATCCACAATCTCTTATCTTCAATGCCAAAGTCCAAAAAAAATGTGAATTCCATAGGCTTCCCATATTTGGTGGAACAATCTGACCTGACCTGAACCCCTTTCCAAGAAAAACCTGACATAAGACTTTGCTCATATGGTTTGCTCCAGTAATAATAGTGTTTCATTTTGGGGTGTTTCTCAAACTCCCCTGGGGGTCTTCCATAATGTACAATATATGCAGTGTTTTCTTTCTAAAATCTGGAAAGTAATGAATTCTGGAATAATTGATCCCAGGGTGAGCTGTTTTTACTCACAAAACTTCTGACACCAAAAATGTGGGGTGTTTTTCCTCACACCAACCAATTCTCCAACTCTCCAGATACCAAGTGGATGTCCTGCAACTCAATCATGACTCCAGCTACCCAAAACTAGCCTCAGATCCACAAGTTTAAGGGCCAGTCCCACAACACTACCCCCACTTCAGATACCAGTCACAAGTATTGGGTCCCCAAGTAACCTACACTTCTATCCATCTTGGCTACAAAACTGAAAGATTCCCACAACCTCTCCTCCCTTTCAGGTTTGGTAGTTTGCTAGAACAGCTCACAAAACTCCACAAAACACATTACTGGTTTTATTACCAGTTTATTATAAAGGATACAAATGAACAACCGCATGAAAATGTACATAGGGTGAGATCCAGAAGGGTCCTGAGCACAGGAGTTTTGGTCTCCTTGGAGTTCGGAGCTCACCACCCTCCCAGCATGTGCATATGCTCCCCAACTTGGTAACTCCCCAAACCTCACATTTAGGGGTTTCTGTGGAAGTTCCATTACATAGGCACAATTGATCAAATCATTGGCCATTGGTGATTGAACTCAATCCCCAGCCTCTCTCACCTACCAGAGGTCTGAGGGTGGGGCTGAAAGCTGGTTCCTCGGGCAACCAGCACCCATCCTGAGGCTACCTAGGGGCCCACCAAGAGTCACCCCATTAGCATAAACTCAGGTAAGGTTGAAAGGGGTTTGTTATTTATAGCAAAAGACACTCTTATCATTGAGAAAATTCCAAGGGTATTAGAAGCTCTGTGTCAGGAACCAGAGACAAAGACCAAATATATATTTCCTATTTCTGAGACGGGTCTCTAACCTGTCTTCCTCCCTCCCCCTTCCCCAACTAAAAGTCAGGAACTGTTAGCCTTCGAGGAGGTCTCTAAGATCATTGGCACTGGTGTCAGGGATCTCTTCAATTACAACCCTGTAAAAAGCATCTAATTTCTGCTTGCAATTATGGACCTTGAAAATAAAACAGCATGGTATTTACCCGCAAAATTGGTTTATTCAGGAATAGCAGAGAAATTGCAGTCCTGGACACTTATGACAACCTGTAGGCAAGTCCAGAGAAAAAAGGAGAGGAACATTATCTGATAGAAAAAAGGAAGAAGCTGGGAGAGGTTGCTTTGAATAAAAGTACATTGGAGGAAAGTGAGAGTTCAGGGTGGTGACGGTTTCTTATTGGCTGGGCTGTTGCTGGACAAGCAGAAAATCTTCCTTGCTTCCTGTTGGGTCTGCTATTGATGGTGAGTTGGTGGGGCATGAGAGCTCCCTCTTTTGGCCCCCCAACTCTATTTTAAATGAGGTTTCCTTTATTCAGTTGCACAGAATCTTCCAGAACCAGGGAACTCACTATTTAAGTCCTGGAAAGTCATTCCATCATGGATCACTTCCTCTCTTCAAAGGACTTCTGTAGTCTGCACCAAATTTGTTTCCTTTGTCCACCCCTACCTCTCTTCCCCCTCCCACTAGTTGTCCCTGTCCTGTTACCTGTAGCCCAGAGAATCTAGCAAGCCCTCTTCAACCAGGGCCAGCTCTCAGGACCAGCCCATAATTTTGGGGACCAGTACAAAATGAAAACATGGGGTCCTTACTCAAAAAAAGGGAGAAAAATGCCATTGAAGGCATTAAAAATATAAAGCTTTTTCCTTTCTTCCATGGTTTCTCTCTTTCAATTTGTCATGATGGTTTATTTCTTTTTTTAAGTAGGCTCCACACCTAGTATGGAGCCCAACATGGAACTCGAACTCATGACCCCGAGATCAAGGGGTCTAAAGTTAAAAGTTGGACACTTAACTGGCTGAGCCACCCAGGCACCCCTTTACTTGGTTTTAATGTTGTTCCAAGTAAAGAAGAATTCCAGTGTTAAATTACTGGCATGAATTTTATTCATCTTTATATTGTGTATCTCCAGTTTTAAATGCAAATATAAAGACACATAACTCACAGGTGGAGTCAATGAAGTGATGCAATTTGTATTTCATAGCTAGTCCATGCATGTATATTTTGTTCTTGCCAGAACATTTGAGACATTGCACAAAATCAACTCAACTGCCTTCATTTTATTTCTTGATAGGCACACATTCTGCCAAAACTCTTTCCCTTGGGCTCACCGATGGGGAAGGAAAGGGAACTGTTGGTGCCCATCTTTCCTTTCCCTTCTACTGGAATCCATTACCTACTTTCTGATTTCAAAGGAAGTTCTGGTTGGAAAGGAAAGTGTCATAGCTCCTCTCTTATTCAGCTGTGGTTGTAACACACTTACCTTGTACTCTGAGTCTCGCTGGACTCTCACGCATCATGAGTCTATAGGGCATCTTGAATACTATGTGTGAATAGAGAGCGAGGAACGGGGACACAACTATTGTGCGTATTTCCTTTATTCATATACATGCTCCAGGGCCCCATCAGATTTCACTTACAAAATACAAGTTTAAAGATAAAATTATAAGTTCAAGGTAGCCCCAGCAGAGCATTCAACCAGTGTGAGGCCCTTCCGAGCACAGGACCGTGTGGGGCCTGCACAGTTCATGCACCCATGAGGCTAGACCTTCTGCAGGTGCGATCTACAGGAGTGGATTTTCCTGCCTGTTCTATGTTTGGACCATCCAAGTTTAGGGCCCCCAAGAGAGACCACATCTAAGCCACCTAAGGGTTCTAAGCTGGGGGGAGTTTACCTATGTGGTTTTTAATGATGAAAAACGGCTCCCTGTGCTGGTCCCAACACCATGTGCATTTTTTCAGATTTTCAAGAGGTTGTGCAAGACAAAGTCTCAAAAGCATTGGTTGTATTTAGAAATATGCAGCTCACCTTGGTAAGAGCCATTTCAGTGGAATGGGGAGTGGAAGGCAAGAGCCAGAGGATCCGCTGACCAATGAGCGAGGATGAGGAAGAGGAGTCCAAGAGGATAGGTAATGGCGAGAAGAGAAATAGCTGCAGTGGGGGAGGCGTGAGTTCAGGAGAGAGGTTTGCAAAAATAAGAGAGAGCCAAGCACTGTTGGTGCTGCTCGGAAGGAACTGATAAGGAGATTAGTATGGTACCACTGAAGACCCAGGAGAGGCAGGAGGCACTGAAGAGGCTGAGGCTGGTGAGAACCCGGACATTTGAGACAAGAATGAAGAATTCCATGTTCCCCCATGGAACTGCTCTTTCACAGGGATCTGTAAATTCCACAGTCTGAGGGACAGGATTGACACCTTACAACTACAAAACCACTCCGCAAGCCATGGCATGGGGATTCTAGAGAACATGGTGGAAAACTGAGGAGAAAAGAGAGTGGTGGGACAGGGGAAATGCTCCATGTATGTGTGTGTGTGCATGTGTGTGATTGTATGTGTGTGTATGCACTGGTGTGTGTGAGCATGTGTGTATGAACGTGTGTGCATCCACGTATATGTGTGATGTGTGTATACATGTGTGTGCATGCATGTGTATGTGTGTATGCACTGGTGTGTGTATGTGTGTGCATGTGTGTACGAACGTGTGTGCATCCATGTATATATGTGATGTGTGTATACATGTGTGTATGTGTGTATGCACTGGTGTGTGTACGAACGTGTGTGCATCCATGTATATGTGTGATGTGTGCATGCATGTGTGTGCATGCATGTGTATGTGTGTATGCACTGGTGTGTGTGCATGTGTGTACAAACATGTGTGCATCCATGTATATGTGTGATGTGTGCATGCATGTGTATGTGTGTGCACTGGTGTGTATGTGTGTGCACGTGTGTACGAACGTGTGTGCATCCATGTATATGTGTGATGTGTGCATGCGTGTCTGTGTGTATACACATGTGTCTGTATATACAGTTTGTATGGGAATAAAAATACAGTGAAGCAAAACAGCAGGAGGGACAGACAAGATCTAGGATGGCAAGTGGAATATGAATCCAGCCAACTTCACTCTCCATAGCCCTTGTTTGACTCTCAAGGTCCTACCTCCCTCAGTTGGGGGACCAGCAAGTCAGATCAATGGGACCCTGACTGACTGCTCTGGAGCTTTCCTTCAAGACAAAGCCCAGCCTGTCCAGATTTGTGAGCTGCCCTTAGGTCAAATCTGCAAAGAAGCTGGAAAGGGGCATGGAACCCTGTCAGGAGACCGTGTCCTGTCCCAGCTCAGTCAGCATCTGCATCATCTTGAGGGCAGCCTTGCACCTGTCTGGGCTTCTGTTTCCTCATGTCTAGAATAGGAGGTGTGTGGACAGGCAACAGATGATCCCCAAGGCCCTGTTCAGCTCTCAGGTTAAAAATGATTCTAACCCAATTAGAAAATGGTCAAAGACCATGAAGAGACATTTTTCCAAATGGTGAAAGCATAAGAAAAGATGCTCAACCTCATTAGTCATTATGGAAATGCAAATCAAAACTGGGGTGAGATGCTTCATATCCACTAGAAAGGCTATTAAAACCCCAAAACGTGAACATAACAAAGTTGTCAAGGATGTGAAGAAGTTGGAACCTTGGGGCACCTGGGTGGCTCAGTCGTTAGGCATCTGTCTTTGGCTCAGGTCATGATCCCAGGGTCCTGGGATCGAGCCCCGCATCGGGCTCCCTGCTCAGCGGGAAGCCTGCTGCTCCCTCTCCCACTCCCCCTGCTCGTGTTCCCTCTCTCGCTGTGTCTCTCTCTGTCAAATAAATAAATAAGATCTTTAAAAAAAAAAAAAAGTTGGAACCTTCACGTGCTGCTGATGCGAATGTAAAATGGTACAGCTGCTGTGGGAACCAATCCAATGGTTCCTCAAAAAGTTACACATGGAATGCCCATTTGAGCCAGCAATTCTTCTCCTAGGTGTATACCTAAAGGAATTGAAAACAGGTGCTTACATAAGTACTTGTACATGAATATTCATAGCAGCACTATTCACAGCCAAGACAGGGGAACAACCCACATATCCATCAATGGATGAATAGATAAATAAAATTGAACACTATTCATCCATAAAATGAATGAAGTACTAGGACATTAAGCTTGGTGAAACAAGTCGGATAGAGAAAGGCAAATACAAAAAAAAAAAAGAAAGGAAAGAAAAGAAGAAAGAAAGAAAGAAAGAAGAAAGGCAAATACCATATGATTACATTTATATGTAGAAGCTAGAATAAAAACAAAACCAAACTCTCAGGTCCGGAGAATAGATCGGTGGTTGCCAGAGGTGGGCAGGAGTGGGAAGGGGGTGGGCAAAATGGGTGAAAGGAGTCAAAAGCTACAAACCTCCAGGGATAAAATAAATAAGTCCTAGGGATATAATGTACAGCATGGTGACTATAGTTAATAACACTGTAGCGCATATTTGAAACTTGCTAAGAGAGTAGATCTTAAAAGTTCTCATCGTTAGGTAGAGATGGCAATGTAAATGTACTAAATATCACTGAACTGTACACTTTAAAATGGCTAATTATATATATTTATATGTGCATTTTACCTAATTAAAAAAAGAAAAGGGGGGGCGCCTGGGTGGCTCAGTTGGTTAAGCGACTGCCTTCGGCTCAGGTCATGATCCTGGAGTCCCAGGATCGAGTCCCGCATCGGGCTCCCTGCTCAGCAGGGAGTCTGCTTCTCCCTCTGACCCTCCCCCCTCTCATGTGCTCTCTCTCTCTCATTCTCTCTCTCTCAAATAAATAAATAAAAAATCTTAAAAAAAAAAAAAAAAGGAAAGGGGAAGAAATGACCCTAGGATCTCTTCATGACAAAACAAAACCCTATGGTACTTGAAGCCACTCTTCTGGAACTAGTCATGGCCCCTCCAGGCGGCCCTTCTCCTCCCTCGTGTCTGATTAAGGGGCTTGGAGTCCACAACACAAGACATAATGTCCCTCCCTTAATGACCAATCCCAAAGGTCTGCCTTCCCCTTCCCCAGTTCCATCCCCAGATATCTTCGTCTTTTCTGGAAGACGCCCTTCCCTTGGTGAGTAAAAGAGAGCCACTTCCCCAGCACCTATTTTGGGAACCAGCCTGGAGCATGGAAAAAACAACCACCATATAGGGAGACATTCTCCTGTGAAGGCTTCCGACTCGCCAGAGGTGGGAGGGGGACCCTCTGCCCTGGAGCCTGGAGTGTTGAGGAAACAGACACTTTAAAGGTTAGCAGAGGCTGTTGTCCAGGTTTCCTGTGGCCTGGGAAGAGGTACAGTGTCTCTGGCTTTGTCTCGCCGGATGGACCTGGGTGTGTGGGATTAGTCACGCCCTGGCTCGGTTTACAAAGGAGGAGACTCTCTGACAAATTGATTCTCAACCTGTTTTCCTGGAGAATGGTGGGGATGGGGTTATTTTCAGCCTCTCTTGGGAATGCACATGTTAGGCTGGATGGGGGAGAGGAGTGGAAAGACAAAAAGCCATAAATTGGGAATGTGTGGGGGATGGGACGGAGCTGGAATTGCACGGTAACTCACCCGTGACCTTGGGCAAACACTTTCACTTCAAATTTAAATTGAGGGGTTTGCCTTAAACCAGAGAAAATGAAAGAGATTATCAAGTTCCATTGCAGATAAGTTTGCAGTTCAATATATGTAGTCACGTGTCACTGTGGATGCTGAAACTGACATGATTTCTGGAAAGAGCAACACCTTTGTGACCTGGTCCCCAGGTCACATCAATTGAAGGCTGTTGGGGGTCGATGTAGTCATAAAATATAACGCCAATGAGTCTTCCAGCCCCGGCGCCAGCCGAGTGCAGAGGCGAGGCGATGAGCATGGCGGGCAGTGATGAGGGCTGTCGCCGCCAGGCGCGGGTGTCCCGCCTCGTCTCCTTCAGCGCGACCCACCGACTCCACAGCAAATCTCTGAGTAATGAAGAAAACTTGAAATTGTTTGGGAAATGCAACAATCTAAATGGCCATGGGCACAATTATAAAGTTGTGGTGACGGTGCATGGAGAGATTGATCCTGTTACAGGAATGGTTATGAATTTGACTGACCTCAACGAGTATATGGAGGAGGCAATTATGAAGCCCCTTGATCATAAGAATTTGGATCTGGATGTGCCATACTTTGCAGATGTTGTAAGCACGACAGAAAATGTAGTGTATATATCTGGGAAAACCTCCAGAAATTTCTTCTTCTGGGAGTTCTTTATAAAGTAAAAGTGTATGAAACTGACAATAATATCGTTGTCTATAAAGAAGAATAGCTTTTAGGGGTTAAAACTGTAGAAAGACTAATTTCTTTCCATATTTGAAAAAGGTCTTTATCCCCTGGGACTATTAAGAAGTAGTCACATACTTGTTATGCCTCCACATTGTGTTCCGGAGTGCCCAGTTGATTGAAATCGTTGTGTGTAAAACCTGTTGTGAATTCAAATCTATCTTAAAACCAAACTTGTAAAACATCCTGAGTATCATTTAGAGAGTCTTTTATTTATAGATTAAAAATCACTTCATTTTCAGTAAAATGTTGTGGTGTGGAATTTAAAAGTAAAATAAATCAAGTTTTGTTTTTCGGTTAAAAAATAAAATAAAATATAACACCAATGAGCAATAAAAGTTGACTTCAAGACAGTGTTATGTAGGGGTGCCTGGGTGGCTCAGTCGGTTAAGTATCTGCCTTCGGCTCAGGTCATGATCCCAGGATCCTGGGATCGAGCACTCATCCAGCTCCCCACTGAGCGGGGAGGCTGCTTCTCCCTATCCCTCTCCCTCTGCCCTTCTCCTCTGCTCATGTTCTCTCTTTTTCTCTCTCTCAAATAAATGAATCAAAAGAGAATGTTATGTAGTGAGAAGGGAAAAAAAAGACCATGTTATGCAGTGAGAAGAAAAAAAAGACAATGTTATGCAGTGAGACTAACACTGGAGTCCATCAGATCTGGGTTTGGATTGCTAGTTTTATCACACACCAGTTGCATGGCTTTACTTTCTCCACCTGTAAAATGGGACACACATACACAGATACCTGTTAGAGTTGTAGATATTAGAAATCATGAATGTCACATGTCTGGAATACAGTAGGCTGTCAATAAATAGTGGTTATTATTTCTCTGGCTCAGCCCCCCACCTTCTATCGAGGTGAGTTTTTTCCTAGAGACCAATCAGACCATTATGTGCCAGATGCCCGGAGAGAGCACCCCCTCTGGACCTCCAGACATGTCAGAAGTGTAGGATGAAGAAAAATTAAGATATCCCTTCTGGCACCCCTTCTATCTATACTAAGAGCAAAAACATATATCATTATTAATTCCACTCCTAGGAATGTATTGAAAGGAAAAAACGGGGGGAAAATGGAAAGATCACTTATCTAGGTGTTTCTCAGAAAGTTGTTTATGATACACAACAGAAACGTATTCTACCAGAAGGCCTAGGAAGCATGACTCGTTGATACCGTGGAATATCATGTTAAATGATCAATGCGGTATCTTGTAGAGAGATGACAACATGTAAATGAAGTGATGTAAAATTTAGGAAATTGGCCTCAAAATTGCATACACATTAGAATAATAACTATTCAGCTTATAGCCAAAAAGTGGAAGAGGCCATGGAGAAATGCAGATAGTTGACATAATGGGGGAATGGCATTAGGGTGCAATTTTTTTGATGCCATATGGCGATTTAATATCAAATATTATTTTAATTACCTTTTTTCTTTGAGAGAGAGAGCACAAGAGTGAGCGGGGGGAGGGGCAGAGGGAGAGAATCTCAAGCAGACTCCCTGCTGAGTGCGGAGCCCGACGCGAGACTTGATCCAACAACCCTGAGATCATGACCTGAGCCGAAATCAAGAGTCAGATGCTCAACTGACTGAGCCACCCAGGCACCCCTTTAATTATCTTTTTTAATGATGTGGTTGAATTGATGATTCCTAAGACTTCCTTCCTCTCTAGTGCTCTATGGCCTCCTGCTTGAGCAAGTTGCATATAGATTTATCTCAACTTACGTTTCCTCATCTGTAAAATTAGATAGTACTTTTCTAGTTTCAAATCCTGAGACCCATCTGTGTTCACTGTCACTGCGTAATAAATTACCCCCAAATTCAGCAGCTCAGACAATGAATACTTACTGTCTCATGCAGTTTCTGAGGGTCAGAATCTGGAAGGGGTTCAGCTGGGTGGTTCTGGCTCAGCGTCTCTCTGGACGCCGTCAAGCTGTTAGGGCTGCAGTCAACTGAAGTCTTGACCGGGGCTGGAGAATCCACTCGCTAGCTAACTCACACATTGTCAGTGCCTTGCCACAGGGGCCTCTCTGTAGGGCTACTCACAGCATGGTGGCTGGCTCCCCTTGGAGTGAGTGACTCAGGAGAGAGAGCCCCAGACTGCAGCTGAGGGCTCCTATAACCTGACCTGGGAACTGACATACCATCACTCTGCCACAGGCTGCTGGTCACATAGGACACCCCTGAGGCTCTGGGAGGGAATACACAGGGGTGTGAACACCAGGAGGTAGGACTCACTGGGGCCACTGAGGGCTGGGTATGGCATCATATGACAAAGTTGCACTCTGCCCGCACACTCCCACATACTGCCAGCATATTGGGCATCACATTACCCACCACCAAGAGGTGGCCAAGAAATCCTTATTGACTAAGTGAATAAATGTTTTTCTACATTTATTAAAGGTTTGTGAGGAGTAGAGACAGTGTATACCAAATGCTTGGCTTATCAAATACACCCCATGAAGAGGCAGATACCGCTGTCCTGCTCCATACAAATGAAATCGCAGCTCACCACACGAAAGGTCACAAGCTGATAAGGTAGCAGAGCTTGGGTCCAAACCCAGGCAGACCTGTCTGACTCTTAAGCCCATGTTATTTTCATTCTTCACTATTCGTTGCTGAATTCACACACATGCAAAGAAAATCAACAATCTCTTTCAGGCTTAGGTTAGGATTAGTTTTCAGGTGGCTCAGGGGCAGAACTTTCAAAACCCACTGCACGTGTGGGGGAGCTGTCTGTTAGATCTCCCTGTTTCCCATATGCCTCCCCACCACCCTTACCTACTGCCAGAGATGTGCCAATAAATGCTCAATGACCAGCTCTGTGGGAAAAAAGACATCCTGATTTGTAGCAACTGCTGGTGGCTATGACGTAAATATTCCCACCATGGTCACCTTCACCTGACGTCACGGAGCACAGAGTTGGGGAGAGAAGTACCATACACTGCTGTGAGCCTATAGGAGCCAGCTCCAGCACACCACGCCCTCCTCAAGTATATGAAACTTCCAGAAAGAACAGAGAATGGCTCTCAACCTTATTTGGACCTGTTAAAAGGTTTCTGCCTTTCTAGTTATTCCTGCTCTGCCTCTTCCTGTATGAGCCACCTGGTCTATGGATGTGTACATGGAGTTTGGAGGTATAGTCAAGCTGGTTCTGAATTTGCCTCCCCTGAGCCTAGTCCATACCAGCAGCTCTGACCCAGGGCTTGTGTATGTATGACTTGGACGTACAGACCTATCCCTGAACGCTTCCCATAGCAGGTTCTAGATAAGACCACCAATGTCCTAGCTGGACCCTTCCCATAGCAGGTTCTAGATAAGACCACCAATGTCCTAGCTGGACCCTTCCCATAGCAGGTTCTAGATAAGACCACTGATGTCCTAGCTCAACCCTTCCCACAGCAGGTTCTAGATAAGACCACTGATGTCCTAGCTCAACCCTTCCCATAGCAGGTTCTAGGTAAGACCGCCAATGTCCTAGCTATCCCCACCCCCACTCCTCTTATATTGCCAGCTGCCTCAGGCTCAGTGGGAGCACCCAACCTTCTTCTGTGGGAGATTGAGGGGGCGTTCATTATTAGACATCCTAATATCAGGGCAGACAAGAGCACACAGCCATGCAGAGTCCAGAAGAATGTACAAAGCTCACAGAGCTTCGTGCTGGCATTGAGTCTTATCTTCTACCCATCAAACCCACAGGAGTATGAGCATGGGGTGGAAGGAATACTTTTTCTTCCTATTCAACTCACCTCACTTTGTCTCCTTAATGCACACAGGTCTCCCTGTGTTGCTACTGGGGCAACTCCACCAGGCGACCCCATCACAGACACTAAAGAACGGAACCCCCTTTCTCTTCTCTTGATCCCCTTGCCCCCCTCCCCGGGGTCCTGCCTCTTTGAATCTCTGGTCAGTCTTAGTGCCATTTAGTTCCAGTTTCAAGGGAGACAAACCTCCAAGACCTGCAGGTGGAACATCTGAAGGAAGCCCAGACCCAACATGGGTCTCCTGCGAGTGCCATGAGCTCACTGGAAGAGTCCTTCCCTGGGTCCCATGACCGCGTGTCCCAGCCTGGACACACAGCAGGTCTTGAAAAGATGATGCAGTGGAATGCTGTTCCTGGTGCACAATCTACGCTGCTCACAACGTAGACAGATCCCTCTGCTTTGCCGGTAGCTCCCAAGAACATCTGTCTCTTTCTGAGACTCAACAAAGGGCCCCCAGAAGGAGTGTTTTGGAAACTGAATCAATTTAGACCAAAACATTAGAGCCTAGACTTGGGCAGACTTGGGGAATGGACCAGGCCCCAGCGGAGGAGACTGGACAGACCAGCAGAGGAAGGTGGCTGGGATGGATGAAACGAGCAGAGGGCCAAGGAGCAAAAACTAGGGTGGGTGGTCCATGTCCCCAGCCAAGCTCCATCGGCCTCCTTATTATTTTAAAATATGTCCAGGATTTTGGGTTTTTTTTTTTTTTTTAAAGATTTTATTTATTTATTTGAGACAGAATGAGAGAGAGAGAGAGTGAGCACATGAGAGGGGGGAGGGTCAGAGGAAGAAGCAAGCTCGCTGCCGAGCAGGGAGCCCGATGCGGGACTCCATCCAGGGACTCCAGGATCATGACCTGAGCCGAAGGCAGTCGCTTAACCAACTGAGCCACCCAGGCGCCCCAGGATTTTGTTTTAATCAGATACAGAGACAACTGCCTCAGAAGAATAGTTCATGACTTACAATCCCCAAAAGAAAGGGGCACACCAGCCATGTCACCCGGGGCCACATGGGGAAGCAGCAGGGTCAGTCAGGAGGCAGCAGCGAAGGGAGAGCATGGACCTGAGCCTTCACAGTGGTTCTTGTGGGACAGAACAGGTGAGGTAGGGTAAGTACATTGAGTAAGTTTAGTATTGAATAGTTTGGATAATTCTGGCAGACTCTGGGCTGCAAGGGTGGTCCCTCGTGGTTCAGAACCTGGCCGTGGGTGATTTAGGGCAGGGGGTAGATTGACTTAGTGTGTGAGTTTGATACAGCAGGTGGGCGGTGGTGTGGGTTTTCAACTCACAGGCAAGTCATTTGCTATGTTTAGGAATTAGCCAGGCCTGGGTTGGACCATCCCTCTCAGGTCCACAAGGCCCCAAGATGTCAAAGCATCATAAAGTGAAGAGAACAAAAAACATGATTAATACACTCATCCTGGCAGATTCTTCTGTCTGAGGATCTGAAGTTCTAAAATCAGATGGACGGTGGAGTTCAGGCTCTGGGTCGTCTCACACTGGTTGACCACAGGAAGTTGCTAGAAGTCCCTGAAGGTGAGTTTTGTAGACTGTACGGTAGGCTGTAGCCCCCAGCACAGCTCCGACACACAGGGGGCATTGGAGAAAGGACAACTGCAATTATGATTAGCGGGGGGTGGGGAGAGTGAGTGGGGTAAGGGTGTGGGGGGGGTGGGAGGGTGGAGGGCTCATATATTAGGTTTGTATTTAACTCTGTTCCATTTCACCTGGTTATAAATCACGAGGCTGTGTGTAACAGCAAAACATTATTAGCAACACTGATGCCTTCAGTAGGGATTTGTTAACGTATGGAACCATCCACACAAGAGAACATTATACAGTATAAATAGACGAGGAAATGTGATCATACAAAATATTTGTTTTGTAATTGAAGGCAAAGGGCAGGTCACAAGATATAAAATTTCATACAATCTCATTTGAATTTACACACACACACACACACACACACACCCGTATCTGGGTCCTTGGTTGAAAAGGGAGATTTCTGTCACATGGTGCCATCAGCCACTCTGGTGACATTAGCCTCCTGGGCTGACGGGTCCCATTAGCAGTGGCTGGGGGCAGACTGGGAGCCCTTGCTGCTCGGGGCTCTGGAGTCCCTCCAGGCCAGGCCAGCGTGGGGTTGGGGGAGGAGGAGGGCCTGGATTAGGGGTGGTCCTCACAGAGGGGAGCCAAGCATAGTTTATCCCACTCCCCTGGCTAATTTGATGCATCTGAAGGCTCAGCACCTCGACGCAGGGCTCCGGCAGGCCCTGGAGCCTGTGAACAGTGACATAGCCCTCGGTGGCCCCCAGGGGCAGCTGCATCCGTGATTCGAGGCATAGAAGGCAAGAACATAGGTGAAATAATCCCACCACAGAGTAGGGTAAGTTCACCCAGCCTGGGGCCACCCAGACAGCCTCGGAGACGGTGGGAGGGGACATGAGTTTGGCATTAAAAAGTCCGCTGTGGGCACCTGGGTGGCTCAGTCCGTTAAGTGTCTTCCTTCAGCTCAGGTCATGATCCCGGAGTCCAGGGATCGAGCCCCTCATCGGGCTCCCTGCTCAGCGGGGAGCCTGCTTCTCCCTCTGCCCTTCACCCTGATTGTGCTCTCTCTCGCTCACTCTCTCTCTCTCAAATAAATAAATAAAATCTTTTTTTAAAAAAGTCACCCGTTTCAGCCAAATGTAAATAAGGTGCCCCAAGACCTCAAAGACTTCATTTTCACATCCCACTATCCACTTGTTACTGCTCATTTTCTGGGACCCCTGGGCAAGCTCCTTTGCCTCTGTGAGCCTCCATGTCTTCATCTGTAGAATGGGGGTGATAGTGTCTATTTCCAAGATTATCAGGAGAATTTAACAAGATCAAAAGCAATTTTATATCTATTTGTCTGTCTCTCTCTTTTCTATATTTTATATATATATACATATATATATATATGACACACCGTCCACATATAAATTTCAAAAAGTTTAAAACATGATTCTCATAAAAATATAGAATGAAGGGGCACCTGGGTGGCTCAGTCAGTTAAGTGTCTGCCTTTGGCTCAGGTCATGATCCCAGGGTCCTGCAATCAAGCCCTACATAGGGCTCCCTGCTCAGCAGAGAGTCTGTTTCTCCCTCTCCCTCTGCCCCACCCCCTCCCCACTTGTGCTGTCTCTCTCTCTCACTCTCTCTCTCAAATGAATAAAAATCTTTATATATATATATATGTAATGAAATATAAAGACAGAATGAACACAAGTGAAAGGTTTATTCAGTTTATTTATGAGGGAACCAGTAAGGAAATAGAGCTGGCTCAAGGTGCATGTAGAAACTGCATTTTTTTTGAAGATTTTATTTATTTATTTATTTATTTATTTATTTTAAGATTTTATTTATTTATTTGACAGAGAGGCACAGCGAGAGAGGGAACACACGCAGTGGGGGTGGAAGAGGGAGAAGCAGGCTTCCCGCTGAGCAGGGAGCCCAATGTGGGGCTCAATCCCAGGACCCTGAGATCATGACCTGAGCCGAAGGCAGACGTTTAACGACTGAGCCACCCAGGCACCCCAAGATTTTATTTATTTATTTGACAGAGAGAGACAGCGAGATAGGGAACACAAGTAGGGGGAGTGGGAGAGGGAGAAGCAGGCTTCCCGCCGAGCAGGGAGCCCAATGTGGGGCTCAATCCCAGGACCCTGGGATCATGACCTGAGCCGAAGGCCGAGGCTTAATGACTGAGGGGGGCCCCCTGCAATTTTTAAACACATTTTTTTTAAGGTTAAAGTGAGATGCTAGACTAGACACAAAATTGGTCAATATCAATACAGGTATAATCTTAGGGGTTATCTTTTCTACTGAACCAAAAAAATTGGCGTTTCTGCCAGACAGAAACCTGCAACAGTGTGTAACTTGGCCCATGGTGTGCTTTGGCAAAATCAGACACAGGTTTGCTCTCCTTGGGTGAGCCTAGGAAACAAGGCCCAGGGGGATGTGGAAAAGACAGGCTGAGCCCCTGCAACTTGCTTTACCTTCAACTGCAGGGTGACTTTTCTGAAGAATGCAGAGCAGTTTCCAGCAACCGTGGAGTCCCCTTCCCTCGCTGACCCTGGGCTTCTGCTGTTCTTGAAGCACTGGTCTGGGGCAGAACCACTTCCCTGGGCTTGAATCATGCTTGATGTTTCCAAAACACTAAAGTATTCTTTTTCTCATTTCATCCCACAACAGCCTTGTGAAGCTGGTGTTGCAAATCCCACTTTCAAATGGGGAAACTGAGGCACAGGGGTTTGATGGCTTCTGTTCCTGCTAGAAGCAGAGTTTTCTGGCCTTCCATGAAAAATGGTCGAGGAAGTCATGATCACTGGGGCAGAACCATAGCTCTAACAACCACCAGATGCCACAGCAAGCACTGCGGGGGCCACCCCATCCCCACCCCAGCTGCAGGCTCCGCTGGATCCAGGTCACAACAGGGCACTGCTGTGGCTGGGGTTGGGGAAACTCCCTGTTTCTCCTTTATTTCTCTTGGAGAGTCTATGGCAGTGGTCTTCAAACTGCGCGACAATGCCCCCTGGGACACAAGAAGACTCACCAACAGGATATTCAGGTGTACCTTGTGTAAGGGAATTAATTTCCAGATTCTCGGGTGCCTGGGTGGCTCAGTTGGTTGGGCGACTGCCTTCGGCTCAGGTCATGATCCCAGAGTCCCGGGATCGAGTCCCACATCGGGCTCCCTGCTCAGCAGGGAGTCTGCTTCTCCCTCTGACCCTACCCCCTCTTGGGCTCTCTCTCTCACTCTCTCTCTCTCAAATACATAAATAAAATCTTTAAAAAATAATAATAATAATTTCCAGATTCTCAAATTCCAGCTAACTCTTTCCTAAAGCTGATTGACCCAAGAACCCCGGTTTGAAGTCCAAGAGGCAAGCAGCTCCTGTCCTTTCTCCTCCTGCCTTCTCCCACCTCACAAAGGAAAGGCAGACCCATAGCCTCTCTACTAGGGGGTCTTGCCTTGGGGTGTAAATTCCTCAGGTGCCAAACAAAGGAACAGCTAGAAATAGCTACATGTAATTGCCCTCGTGTTCTTCGTGAGTTGGTTTCTAATTCCTCCAACTAACTTGAGGAAGGGTCTGATTCTGCTGATAGAGTATTAAAACGCATTGTTGACAAGAAATAACTGTGACTTAGAAGATGGTTGAAGAATAGAGTGACATCATAGCAAAACTTCCATTCCATCTACTAAAGGCTGGTCAGAACTTACATCTATAAAGACAAAAAATAGTATAGAACTGAGGCCAGCCCTGCATGCATTTTCTCAATAATACACATCCACAGATGCATGAACTAAGGAGGGAGAAAACCATAGACATCTATCACAACATGCATTTCCAGTAACATTTTACTTTTTTTGTTTGGCAACTAACATAATCTGCAACATATTCTCTTGCTTAGCCAAATGGTGTACTGGTAATCATCATCATTACAATTCCATTCACTTAGTGCCTTTGTTCAGTGGGAATTAAAATTGTCTGCATTTCTATCCACATCCCTAGTTTCGTAGCAGGCAAGGACTATATTTACTACATCGAAATCAAATTTGAGGGGAGGGAAGCGGAGGGGACATGTGAGTTCAAAGAGGAAAAAGAATACTATAAAATATACAACTTTTGACAATGAATTATTTATATATTGTATAAATGTTTGATAATGGGGAGAGAAGGAAGCCAGAGTATGTCATGCCAAAATATGCCTCTTTTACATAAAAATTATTTTGAGCCACAGGAAATTAAGATGAAACAAATGCAGGAAAAGCTCTCTCTACTCTCCCCCTTTCTGCCTCAAGGCAGGATTGTAAATTTTCCTTTGCTAGAGACAGATCTAGACTCATTGGCCTTGAGATAGCACCAGGGGAACTGCACACAAACTTGACTCCATTCATTTCCCCAACATGTTTACATTTCCGCAGTCTACTGCCCTTGGATCCTGAAACCTTTGTCCTGCCATCTCTCTACAACTGCAGCGCTCCTTTTTTTTTAAGATTTTATTTATTTATTTGACAAAGAAAAAGAGAGAGAGCACACAAGCAGAGGGAGAAGCAGGCAGAGGTAAAGGGAGAAGCAGGCTCCCCGCAGAGCCAGGAGCCCGACGTGGGACTTGATCCCAGGAGCCTGGGATCATGACCTGAGCCAAAGGCAGATGCTTAACCGACTGAGCCACCCAGGCGCCCCTGCATTGCTCCTTTTAAAGATGCCAGGTAAGTCCTCATTTTCAAACCATTTCACTACATGTGACTTGTGTGTTTGGGGTCATTTAGGTCCAGCGCATCAGGACTGTTGAAACTATACATAATGAAGCATTACCGCACTCCTCCTCCGGGTCTGTGCTTGGTGATGTCACACCAGTAGCTTGAAATCAGCCAGGGAGAATTTATGCCACAGAAATCAGCAAATGCTACCAATCAGAGCTTGATTTGTTATTTTGTTGACTATCTGCACTTAAGACACTGATGGAGACAATGTTAATAATGCAGATGACACTTCAAAGAATGTCCTATTTGTAGCTGTTATATTGTGAATAATACAAACAAAAAGAGAGAATATTCTTCCAGTATTCAAACACCAGTATCCAATCCAGCAAAGAAGTGACTCCTGTCACTGATAAATGAGTGAAGCTCTGGCACATTGTATTGTTTTACTTTTGTCGTGCTTATTAACACAAATGAAAACATCAACCATCATGCATGGTTGCTTTGTCATTTGCAACCACAGATTGACTATGGTTTGGCAAACGCTTTCTGCAAGAATCACTGGTTGTAGAATTTATAAGAAACAAAGCTGGGGGCATCACATTGCCCGATTTCAAGCTGTATTACAAAGCAGTGATCACCAAGACAGCATGGTACTGGCACAAAAACAGACATATAGACCAGTGGAAAAGAATAGAGAGCCCAGATATAGACCCTTAACTCTATGGTCAAATAATCTTTGACAAAGCAGGAAAAAGCACGCAATGGAAAAAAGACAGTCTCGTCAATAAATGGTGCTGGGAAAATTGGACAGCCACATGCAGAAGAATGAAACTCGACCATTCTCTAACACCATTCACAAAGATAAACTCAAAATGGATGAAAGACCTCAATGTGAGACAGGAATCCATCAAAATCCTAGAGGAGAACATAGGCAGTAACCTCTTTGACATCGGCCACAGCAACTTCTTTCAAGATTCATCTCCAAAGGCCAGGGAAACAAAAGCAAAAATGAACTTTTGGGACTTCATCAAGATAAAAAGCTTCTGCACAGCAAAGGAAACAGTCAACAAAACAAAGAG
>NC_138377.1:7166066-7238178 GCF_054177405.1 Leptonychotes weddellii | reverse complement strand
ACGAAAAGAATGAATCGTGGATCACCACATCAAAAACTAATGATGTACTGTATGGTGATTAACATAACTTAATAAAATTAAATTAAAAAAAAAGAAAGTGTATTGCAAATTTTAGGTTGTTCTGTAAGTTGTTTCCTACCCATCCTTTATACCAGTAAAATTTATAATAAACTGATGTACATATATAAATATGCATACTTTTTAAAGAGCTGACCATTCAGTATTTACCAACACACTGCTGCTCAAGCCCTATTCCTGGCTTATCTTTGACCAGACTGGGCATTGGTATTTTTTTAAATTTTTTTAAAAAGATTTATTTATTTATTTGAGAGAGAGAGAGAGACCGTGCGAGCGGGGGTGGGAGTGGAGAGGGGGAGAGGCAGAGGGAGAGAAGCAGACTCTCCACTGAGCACAGAACCTGACACAGTGCTCTATCTCAGGACCCTGAGACCATGACCTGAGCCAAAATCAAGAGTCGGACACTCAACTGACTGAGCCACCCGGCCGCCCCTGGCGTTGGTATTTTTATAGTCTACCAGCTGAGACAACATGCAGAGAGGTTAAGAATCACTACCCTAAAAGGAGGTAAAAAAGAGAAGAGGATGCTAGTTCCCATCCCAGTGTGAGCCTTCCACTTCCAACAGGTGCCGCTCAGGGTCCAAGCACTTTAGGGGAGAGGGGATAGCAGGCTTTGGGACAGTCCCCACCCATTAGAGAAGTAGGCCTGTCTCTGCGCTGTGTCCATTGTGTCTGTGGGTAGAATTCTTGCTCCAATGCAGCCGACCATAAGATCATTCCCCCCCAAGACTGAAAGCTTCTCAAGGGCCGGGACTGCGCCTTATTTATCCACTGAAGGCCTGGCAAGTGGTGGATGCTTCTTGGACATTTGGCAAATAAATTAATGAATTGCATCAAGAGAAGATTATTCCAAACATCCAACAATAATATTTTGGATGAATAAATTATGGAACGGCCATTTAAGAAAATACTCTGCAGCCATTAAAAATGATTGTGGGGGAAATGATTCAACGACCTAAGAAAATGCTCATGATATATTGTAATTGCAAGATGACAGCTGCAAGATAGCATAGAAATTATGAACAATTTTGTTTTAAAAACACATACAAAATATATTCCTCAGCTTAACAGGGTATCAATCAGCTCCTGGCCTGTGTCCGATTCATTCCGGGAAAGCAAATGCTTTGTTCGGATTTTTACTGAAAACTCATCCTCCAAGGAAAGAATTTGTTTAGTTCATGATTAACAGCCTTAGGATTCTGATACAGAAGGGACTAGGACCCTTTTGTGATTAATCTTTATCATTTTTAATCTATGGAATTTTCAAATTTGATTTTTAACATTTACATAACATGGATTACCCACAGCAAGACAGTTGAGAGGCACGGTGATAATTATCCACGGGTTAGGGCGATTGAGGGGAAAGATAAAACAGCACCTTGAAAAATCAGGTGAACGAAGTGAAATTCTTCCCGGATGGATCTGGAAACCACTGGCTACGGCTGAAAAGGGAGGACAGTGATGTAATGTGCTTAGCAACACTTTGGAACTCAAACACACTTCACCAAATAAATCATTCACCATTGTTCTAGACCTGAGGCTCCCCTGGACATTGCAAAACAAACATTTCTGCGGGCATGTGCCAAGAATGGGAAAACAGGCCAGCCAGTTCCCTCTGGACCAATACATTAAATGGGTTGGTGTGGGAGATTGGCCTTGGCCCGTCTCTCGGTCCCTTCCCTGCCCGGTCCCCCAGCGTGGGGGTGGGGGGCAGGGGGGTAGTGTTAAATAAGCAGAGCAGAGCCAGCTTCCAGAACAGTCCACCCCACCCTGCATCCTGGAGTGTACAACTGCAGGAACTCAACAAGGGGCAAAACACCAGCAAGAACTCAAAGATGCAAGCGAGAAGTCTGACCTCACATTTCCCCTGGCATGAGGCGGCCCGAGCAAACACATTAGGTAAGTCTGAAAATATGTCTCCTGACAGAATGCTTAGCCTTCTGGTGGACTCCAGAAATCGTGGGCCCTTTAGAGAAAGTGTTGAGAAAGAAATGGGCTGGCCTGCCAGTTTTAGGGTTTGGTTCATCTCATTTTACATTTTCACAGACTTTTGCCAAGTGCTTACTCTGTTCCAGGTACATAGTAGATGTTTGGGATCCGGAAATCAGACACAATTTCTTTCTTCTCAGAGGTTCCAGCACGGAAGGGGACACAGGTAAAGAGAACCACCTAAATTCGAGACAGAACAAACCAAGGGATCCTGATCACTGTCACCGCCATCGATGCCACAGCCAAGGCTATCAGTGGAACGCCTCTTCTGGGCTGGAGCCCCAGTACCTTGCACGAACCGCCTCTTTAATTCCCTCAAGAACTTACGAGGGAGCTCCTATTATCAGCTCCACTTTACAGATGGGGAAACCAAGGCTTAGAAAGCGCAAGCGATTAGCTCAGCATCTTAAAGCCAACTGTGGCATCCCAAGGGTACAATCCTGAATCTGTCTCCAGAGCCCCTGCTTATTTCCATCATTTTACATGAAAGGAGGATATGAGCAAACACGCATGGGGCAGTGGTGGGGCGGTTGAGGGCAGGGGAAGCGTGAAGTGAGTCTGAGAAGGAAATCAAGGAAGGCTTTATGGAGGAGGAAGCATTGAAACAGGATTTTGAAGATGAGCTCAATCCCAAAAGGTGAGGAAGAGGGGAAACGCCCTCCTACACAGCGGCCTGAGCAGGTGCCCAAGGGCTAGAGCCCGGAGGTCCTACCAGAGTAACCCAAACGTTTGGCGGTGTTGGAGTAAATCATCTTTAACTGCTGTTGGCCACTTAATTATTGGTCTTCAAAGAGGCCTCCCCTGGACCCACTCACTTGCTCTGGAACTCCTATTACTTGTCCAAACATAATCGCAAATTCCTCTTGAGAAATTGGAGAGCAGCCCATGTTCTATGTGATATCGCAGTGTTACATTGCTTCCTTTCACTGCCCGCCTCAATTGGAGAAACAGCCACAAAACCAAAGGTTGACAAGCAGAAGCATGTGGTCGCCGGCTCAAAACTGCCAGATGATAAGTGGCCGCTCCAAATGGGGGCCTTTCCAAGTGACAACAGGGCTGCGGTGCTTGGGGTCACGGGGGTGGGATGCGAGGCACTCGAGGGAGGGCTGAGGGAGGAGGCACTGGTCTCTGACACCCCCCACACTGCAGGTGTCCATGCATTGGCAGTGAGACCCTGGGGGGACACTTGGATCACACTGCTTGGTGAAAGGCGCGAGGCTGGAGAAGCCTGCAAAGCTGGATCCCGGAGGCCCAGAAAGCCGTGCTCTGGGTTTGGTCTTGCCCTGCACGTGCTGGGCACCCCTCGCCAGTTTTCAAGGAGGAGGGGACCATGATTTGAAGCACGTTTTGGGAAGGGAAGGCTGGCTGTCATCTAAAGAAGGCTTATTAGCCCTCTCTCAACAACTGATGAAACAAAACTATACAATGTTCAGTAAGCCACGGGTGCTCTGGCCGACACCGTCACCGGCCATGCGCATCAACTGCATGGTCTGTCTGTATTTCGAGTGCACACTGCAGGTTCACCAAGTCAGCCTGATGCTGGGGGTGGACACTGACGCCCAAGAATTGGTCTTTGTCACCAGCATCCCAGGGAGCCCTGCGCAGGTACTACAAGACTCAGCCTCACAGATCCCCAAGTTATCCTCTCGGGTTCCAATAGTCGGTGATTTCTCCCTCCGCTAAGTGTGAAAGGGAATGCAGCCCTGGCTGTGGGCCTAACGTGCATTTAGAGAGCTCTCCGGAGACCCATCTCTGTCCGGGATAATGGTGGCGGATGCATGGTTACATTAGCACTGGGAAGGCAGGGGCAAAACCTGGATTGTGGCGATCGTTAATCCCTTTCACGGCTGGAGGCCCAGGATGCGGGGTCAGATGGCAGAGAGGACTTCCCGCCCAGAACAATCAGTTGTGCAAGGCACGGAGCCTGGAACTTAGGGCAGCTGGCCCCGCGCCGCGCTCCACACCCAGTTCCCATGCGGACACAGCCCAAGCACGGCCGCGTTAACACGTGCAGTCCCACAGCACAGGAGGGCGAGTCTGCTGGGAGACGTGGCCCGTTCTCCTGTTCATTGCGATGTTTGCAGCCCTGCAACGCACGGTGGTGCCGCCTTAATCCCCCAGTCTCCCGGGGCCATAGGGAGGCTTGAAAAAATTTACCTGGTGAAATATGGAGTTGTCCAGAAATAATGTGGAGTTCCCAGCCGAAGAGTGAGGTGATGGTGGTGCCGGGAACGGAGCAGCCTGTGTGCTCTTTGAAAGGGGGACTGCCGGGGACAGAGGCACCCACTGACTGCCTGGTTTGGGGAGAACAGGCTTCGGCGGGGCTTCCATATGGGACTTCGCTCAAGAAGAGCTGAGCTTGAGTCCCTGAAAACGTAAAAAGACGAGCAGCATCAGGGGGCCTCGGGAAAGGCGTCTGCGGTGGACATGAGGTAGACCCCCAAGATCTACTCCACCGCCATGATGCATGCCACCAATCAGTGCACAGCACTCCCCTGGCGACATCATCTGGCAGAGGGTGGGCATGGGTTCCCAAGCCAGCCTGGTCAGGCTGGAGGCAACCATCCATATGGTTAGGGAAGCGGTTGGGGAGGAGGTTTCTCTGTCTTGTCCTGGTGGGTGTGAATAGGGAGGCACATTGCCCCAGTGGTCACTGGCCACCATCTCGCAGTCGGGACGTGGACCAGCTTCAGGCGACACCAGTGTTGAGCAGAGAGACTGGAAGGAAACTCGGTCCCTGACGGGAGCACCAAACGTGGGCTGAGCTGTGCCCGAAGCCCCCCACCTCTGGACCGCGAGTTACATGAGATGTCCACATCCTCATTGTTTAAACCTTCTTGCGTCCAGTGTCTTCATTTGCGGCCAGAGCCTCCCAACCAGTAGCTTTCACCCGACGCGGCTGCCCACGGAAGTGTGAGCAGGTGTCTCGCAGAAAACCTTAATGCGGGAAGTGGGCCAGCGCCTTCAAACCTCCGTGGCTTGTCTGGAGCTTTCACAAAATATCTGTTTCAGTGGCATTCTTTCTACGAAGATATACTTGATTTGCATAGCAATCGTTAGGAACATTCTTCATCTGCACCAAGAAAAGGATCTCTTCGGTGTTTTATGAGATGCAAAGCCCTTTCAGTGTGACCTGTGTTTTGGAAGAAGAATCGGTCTGAGAAATATCTCGCTCTTCCTTGCCCAATGGCCTCCGTGTGTAGGAGACTACAGAGAGCAAGGGACCCGAGTGAGCAAGAGACCGAGGTGACGGGGACCTCTCACACCCCACCCAACCCAGCTGATGGGCTTCAGCAGGCGTTCGCCTGCAGAAATGTGGGCCCAGGGCCCCCCTCACCCCAGTCTTCTGACTCCTTGAAGGAAGCTGTAAAATAGAATTTGTATGCGAATTCTCCACTTAAAAAAATAAAAGCAGATCAATCCTGTCTGGACCAAACATCAGAGCCATTTGTCCTGGTGCCTGGCCAAGGCTCAGTCTGGCAGACCCCAGGCTGTATGCCGTGGGCCCTGTACCTCCAAATAAACAACTGACTGTGTACAAAGCTGAGTCATCGCAGCTTTCTATTTCAGTGTTCTATAACACTGAACGTGGGGAAACAACCTTCATTTCTAAGAACAGGGATCAGTTCCGTAAACTGGTGAATCTACCTGAGTGCAAGATTATGCAACTGTTTAAAAAAGATATTTACAAGTGACTCGAGAGAAATGCTTATGATGTTATAATGATAAGCAGGGAAAAAGGAGCCTGCCGGGTTGTAGACATAAGTGATTCCAACTCTGGCAAACAATACAGGATGGAACCATGCATTAGAAATGAAGCCTGAAAGCAAATGAATCAAATATGAACAGGCATTCTCTCCGGGTGGAGAGAGAATTACTCATTCTTCTTCTCCTTACACTTTCCCGAATTTTGCAAATTGTCTCTAATTTCATAAGCATGAAAAATAAACTTCCTCATGAGGTCTCTAACTCATTAGGGCAAGGACTCCAACCGAGCCTGTCTGCCTCGACGTCGGCCTCAGCTGCGTTCGTGTCTACAAACCTTCCCAGAGTGGCTATTTCACGCCACACTCTGGGCCAGGCGTCCAGGGTGGAGCTGAATTCGAGCCTGTCCCGGTGCAGAGGAGCCCGCAGACTAACTGGTGTGAACCGGACAACTTGAAAATGGTGCAGTAGGGAAGATCACTGGCACAGAGCCACGGGGGTCCACTCTTCAGATGAGGGAGGCAACTTTGCGGACTCGTAAGGGCTTGTCAGCTCTCTGGCTGAATAAAGGGGGGAAGAGGGCTCTCGGAGAGGGTCTGAACAGTGCAAAGGGACAGAGGCAGGAAATAACACAGCAGATTTGGGGAAGCCAGGTCATTTGGGGGAAGGTGAAGACCAAGCCTCGTGTGCGGGCTTCTCACCTGTATCTGTCCTGGCTGCTGATGAGGGTGAGTCCAGTTGTATGAGTCTCTCTCGCTAGGATGGGGCTCAGTGGTCCACTTGACACCTGAGTCATCGCTGGGCCACCCAGGTTCAAGGACAGAGACTCTGGGGCTGGTTCAACAGCATCCTTACATCCACGGATGGACCTGAGCACAAAGCTGGAAACATTTGTTTCCAGTGCAGCTGAGTGTCCATTGAGATGGACACCACGGGTGCTGCTTTGGGGGAGTGTGGTTCCAGGGAAACCATCAGGCCACACGTGTAGTTATCCCAGCCACGTATAGCCAGATGGGAAGGAAGGAAGGAAAAAAATGAATGTTTTTGAGCACCTACTGGGGCCTGGCACTTTGCCAATTGCTTTCAGATACACTAGCTGGCTTCATCCTAATAATTTAATGAGGCAGGTATGATTGTCTTTGCTTCATGGTTGGAAAACCAAGCCTCAGAGAGGTCAGGGAGCTTGCCTGAAGTCACACAGCCAGTAAGTGGTAGAACCAGGCTGCCTACCTCTCCACTCCACACTGCCTGGAGGAAGGGGACCATGTTTATAAGCCCTGGAGGCTGTCAGAGCACCTAGCATTGAGTTTTCTTTACACACAGCAACTGCCCCATAACTGCGTGCTCATCTGGACTCCTCTGCCAGGCATTTTGGCCTCAGAACTGCTGTGAATGCCAGCTCTCTTTCCGGACTTCCAAACCATTTCCACTTCTAATTGCTCCTCCTGGGCCCTATCTCCTGAGGAGGGAAAGAATGTGTCAACATAATGAGAATTTCCCTGCATTGTTGATGCCAGACCTGTGACCCCTGGGACATCGTCTCTCGGGCATGGCACAAAATTCCGGAAATCTCCAGCTCTAGAAATCCCCTCTGTGCTTTCCTACAGTTTAGAGGTGAACTTCATGTGTTAGCAAAGCAACATGTAGCTCTTCTAAAGGACAAAGGATGGGGAAACAAGCCCCTTTGGGAGGCAGCCAGATATGATGGGTAAACCACGAGGCAGGTGGCCTTTAAGGGGCCTGTGGCCTGGGCAAATCATGGCCTCTCTGGGCCTTAAGGGCTAGACCTGAATTGGGCTGCAGCTTTCAGACTGAAGGGGGAAGAAGTCATCTGTGGCTCTTGCTTCAACATGCCAAGTCCCTGGCCCTCTCCAGAATGCACATTATAAACTCTTCCCAGGATTCACAGAGAGGCTGGTATGGGTTCAGTGGCTCAGTGATGTCAGGGCCTTCGTTCCTGTAATGATCTTGGCTTTTTCCTCATGGTCACAAAAAGGCTGCCAAATCCTTGGGATTTGTGTTTTCTAGCTTCTAGTAATCTCCATACCCACAGGGACACCTCTGTGATTTACAGGAGCCCCAAGAGGGGAAGGACCACCCTTCCAGCTCCCTGATGAGGTTGAGCACCTGCTGCGCACCAGCTACTCTTCCAGACACTTGACACTTGGCAGGATTCTAGAGATGGCCCCAGATTCCCATCCCATCCCCTGGTTATTCAATCACATAACCTACATACTGCTGTGGAGCAACTTCGCAGGGGTTATCTGGGATGGGGTGGGAGGAAGCCTGGCCCTATCAGGTGAGCCCTTTCGAAGAGAGTTTTCTCTAGTTGGAGGCAAAAGAAGAAGTCAGAGATATTAGAAACACAAGAAGGATTCCATGCAGACTCCCAGGGAGATAGAAGCCTCCAGTGCTTCCAAGCTCCCTCCCCGACCCAAGTTGTAAGCAATTGCCCATCCCAAGGAAGGTAGAAGGAAATGCAAGCCCAACCACAGGCCCTCTCAAGAAACGCCCTCTGACCACACAAAATTGTGTTCCTTTCACATCAAATCTTGCCACAACAGACTTGCTCAAAACCCCTGACCACAGAGGCAGCACAGACAAAGCTTTTTGCACCTTGGACTGCCCGCCGGGGTGGGAGGAATCCGTAAGCACGAACTTGAAACAAGTGCCCTCGTTGTCAGTGATAGGAAGTGAGGAGCACAGAGAAACCCTGGCCTATCAGTTCCCTTCGAGGCTGGCACAGCATTTGCCCAGGAAAGGAAGGGACATGCTGATTCTCTGCTGCCCAAGGGATAGAACAAGGCCCAAGGGAAGCCTGGTTTGAACTCATTCCAGATACACAGTAAATCTCCCAAGAGTGGGAGAGCTCTTATTTGCCTATTTCTTGCTCCTCAATGGGAGAGATCCTGCTCTGCGAAAGGTCCCACAGTCCTGCTGAGCACGAGCGGGTTTGGACAGGTGCAGGGAGCTTGTAGAGAGGAGGGCTGCTCCGTGGAACAGGTCCCCTCTCCCTGGGGACGAGCGGGGAGGTGGGGTGCGGAGAAGTAGGAGGGGCCAGCACAGAGTCCTACACACACAGGATGGTAAGAAGCTGGGGCTCAGGGCGAAGCAGCCAGGGGGAGCCCCAGGTGAGGGGGCCAGAGGGCCCACAAGGGGGGCTGTCAGCGGTGGTTGTTGGCATTGCTGCGATGCACACCCTCCCCTTCTCACAGGCCTTCAGGGGAGTCTTCTACTCATGCTTGTGCACATGTGGCCTGAGCTCTGTCTCCTTTGATTCATTCTCAGAAACCAAGGGAGCCAGGGTCCATGTCAGGTTCAACACACAGGTGGGATGTGGGGCAGGGAGATAAGCCACGAATCGAATTCAAGGGCTTGGGGCCAGAGGCCTCCATGGGAAATTGAATCCCCAAGAAATATTGGGAAAAGCTTTGAATTTCCCCAGGGTTGAAGTGGGGGCTCCAGCCAATCTTATCTAGATGATAGGAGTCAGAGAAATCTCTGCTGACCTCAGCCTCCAGGCACTCCCACGTGCTGCTCTTCCCGCCCCCCCCCACTCACAATGCCAGGTAAGAGTCCCCTGCGTGAGCGCCTGCGCAACCCCTTAGGGACACCCACCCCACTGTATTGTCACCACCTGATTGCTTCTTTCCTCCTGCTCTGGACTCTGGGGCCCTCAGGCCAGGGTTGGGGTGTCTTCATCTCAGACCCCCTGGCTTAGCTCAAGCTTCTGTAAAGGCTGATGTTGGGGGGAAGAGAACGGGGTGGACATTGTTGGAGTCTGACACTGTGCCAGACTCGGAGGGTAGGAGTCCAGTAAGACCTGCAATCTGTTCCCAGGGTCCTTGTGAGTGAACATCCTTAGGGAGGGGGGGTCCCGGGGGTCCCCATCTCTGGGGGTATTGGGGTAGAGGTTGAGCAACAGCTTGGAAAGAATGGGCCAACACTCAACTCCAATGAGGGTGGCCTCAATGGCTTCCAGTGCCCCTCTGGCCCTTGGATCACCTGACCCCCTGAGATCATGGTCCTGCAAGATATTTGTGCCCAGACGGCTGCTGCCCACGGCCTTACCGTGTTCAGCAAGCAGTCCATGAGTGGAGGGGGTGAATGAGAGCTGAGTCACCCCATGGAATGCCTGAATAAAAGTCCCCTCTCTCCCCAACAACTATTATAAACACATTACTGGTCAGCACCATGTGTTTGCTCCTTGGAGTTTATGTTGCTGCATGAAATGTGATATCAAAGATGAGCCCACAAACATCTGACCACCCCATATTTAGTCATCTTTGTGTCTGGTCTATACGTCATTCTGCCCTCAACATACTTGTGCTGGACAAGATGAGTGGGTGTGGGGGTCAGTGGCCCCCACCCCACAGCCAGCTCACCCCTCAGGAACCACACTGGCCCCACAGCTGGCTTAGGGTCATCCTCATCCCATGAGAGGCTGAGAGGTGACCTTCTAGGCTGGGACACACGGGCCAGAGTTTGCAATGCACTTCTTGCTCCGACTTCTCTATCTCGACTTTAAATCACCAGCAAGGTTGTCATCCTCTTTCCTGACACCCCAAAAACAAATCCATAAGTTATTGGAAACCCAAAGCGTATATCAGATACCTTATATAATGGATCTGTTATTTCTGGTCTTGATAAATTCAGCTTTAAAATCCCATTTCACAGCTGGGGATCCAGAAGCTGAGCAGGATAAGAGATTTTCCCAGGACCCCACTCAGCCACAAGCCAGGCTGGCTCTGGGTGGTGGACTCTTTTCCTAATACACTGATCCTTCCAAATCACTTCCCAAGCATAGCTAATGGCATCAATCTCCACCTGGTTCTGCATGCTTCCCAAGTCATTTCTAACATTAAGATTGGCTTGAGCCATGATGTGTCATGATCCAACTACAGTGACATAACCAAAGAAGCATCTCTTCGTGCCATGTAACGTGAAATCTGGAGGTAGGCAGTGTGGGGCTGGTGCACTTGCTTGAGGAAGTCATCAAGAACCCAGATTCCTTGTAGCCTCCTGCTCCACCGTCCTTACCTTGAAACTCTCATCCTCATGGTCACAAGAGGGCTGCTCTACCTCCAAGCACTGCAACTACATTCCAAGCAGGAAGAACGGGGAAGATGCAGGGCAAAGGCTTATGTCACCTGAGTGTGTTCCTTTTCATATGGGAAACAATAGCTTCGCCTGGTAGACTTCTGTTTATACTGCATTGGCACAACTAGGTTACACGGCCACCTTTCACCGCAAGGCATTTAGAACGGCAAGTAGTCCCTAGGCATTTTGCTGCACTGAACAAGACTAAATTTCTGTGGGCAAGAAAGAGGAGAATGGATATTTGATAAGGAACCAGCTGCCACATTTAGCCAGTCCCTAAGTCCTATAGAGTCTACCTCCTTGGTTTCCTCAAGCTCACCTGTCCTTCCCTGCCCAGGGTTTCCAACTGGATTAACTCCTGTAACTGCTCTCTCCCAGGCTGCCCTCCACGCCTGTCCACTCTCCAGGCTGCCACCAGCCATCTTTCCAAAGCACAGAACACACTGTCTTCCTGTCCTCAAACCTCCACTCGCTCTCCATTGCTTAAAAAAGGAAGTTCAAGAGGACACTAGGGGCCCTTTACAATCCAACCCCAGCTGATTTCTTCCCTTAGCTCCTAAGTCACCTGACCCTCTAGCTACACACTGGCTCCCAATCCCCACGCAGGGGACCACTCCCACACCTCTGCACCTTAGCTCATGTCATCCCCTCTGCTAGCATGTCTTTCTTCCTGCCTGTTCTACTGGCCGGAAATGCACCATTAAGCCACAGTTCAACTGCTACCTTCTCTCAACCCTTTGCGGACCATGCAGGCAGAATCAATCTCTCCCTCCCCAGCATACTTTTGGGTAATATTCTGCAATTAGGCTTGGACTCCAGCTGATTGTTGCCATTTCTTTAATGGCTTGTGGACACCCAGCACCCATTTCTCTATTTCCAGTAACAGCCTCTTGGGGACCCGCCCCTCCCCATACTGGTCCCCAGGGTCCTGGGATTCTGGTGCCATCCTGCGAGCATCTCTTGAGGCTAGACATACCCCCTGGACTCTGGTGACATCAGACTCTAAAATTCCTTCTCACTCGAATCTGTTTCGTCTGGAGTTGCAGCTCAAAAGCGTATTCCCAGAGAGCACTGTGCATCTCTTCCTGGCTGGGTTGAAACAGTTCACTGGGTAAGGTCTGTAGCTCGGTAAAGTTACGGTCAATCATACCCGTGAAATGAAGTTTCCCTGCCAATAGCTCTGGTTCTGAGCCACATTCTATTCCATCTGGCCGCCCAGGGCACACAGTAGATGTTTAATAAATGTTAGTTGTTTTTATTGCCAGATTCTATGGGCAAGCTGGTAGATAAAGCAGCTGCTATACATCAGTCCAGTATCTGAGCTGCATTACAATGCTAGCATGTGCGCTTGGCTGAGCTCGCAGATGACTTCTTCCCCCTTCAGTCTGAAAGCTGCAGCACATCCTCTATTTACCGCAAGCCATGCACATAGCTCTGGTGACCTTCCACCTCAAGTCACCAGCATCTGTCCCCTGAATTGTGGCCAAATGTTCATAATTTCTCTGCCATTCGCACTTGCCTCCCGGCCATCTGTTATTAACACGGCAGCTAGGGTGATCCTTTGAGGGGAGAGTCAGATCCGTTGCTCCTCAGCGCAGGACCCTCCAGAGGTCCCCTTCTGTCCCACCAAGAATAAAAGATAAAGTACATTACAGCCTTGGCTACTCTGATCCAGCCCCACAGCTTGCTGTATGCTGAACATTCCAGGCCCTCCCATGCTAAGGCCTTCGTATTTGCTCTTCCTTCTGCAAAGCTGCACCCCCAAAGTGCTGCTCGTTTCCTCTACTCATGTCTCTGGCTTCATCCCACTTCACCTCTGAGAAGGAAGGACAGAGGGGAAGGAGGGACATTGATTTGAGCATCTATTATGTGTCAAGCAAAATGCTACAAGTTAGCCTTAAAATAAGCACAAGGAAGCGTAAGAAAGTCTCACCTGTCCTTGCTGACTATGGGCACCCCTATTTGAAATACTAAAGTCTCTGCCCCTCTGCTTCGCTTGTTTGTGCCTGTTTGTGCCTGAAGCCCTCAGTGTTGTCTGCTTGTTGGCCAACCCAAGAGCGACTAACCCCACCTTACAGATGACGAAACGGAGGTTCACAGAAGTCCAAAAGCTTGCTCGGTGATTCCATTCGGGTCTGCCAACCCTAGGGTCCCGCCACCCCCCACCACTCTCCATCCGATCCTAGATGGAGTGTCTCCTGTGATGCCCCACATGCCTGTCCTGAGACAGCCCTGTCCCGGCCTGATGGCCCGACCTGGGAAGCCTGTGATCTGACCCCAGATATGGATCAGCGGACCACATCTGGGAGGCCATTCTGCGGGATTCGGGTCCAGCTCTTAAACCAACCACTCCCATGTCGTTCTGCCATTAGCTGCAGACACACTATGGGCATCAGGGAGGGTTGAGTTCTTTGAGTCAATTTGCTGCGTCTAATGAAGAGCAGGAGATGATCTGGATGATGCCTTGCAGCTGCTGATATTCCTTTTCTGGAACGTCATCGGGCGGAGTCCTAAATGTGAAGGTGGGTTAGTGTTTGCACAAGCATTTTAGCATCCGGGGGCCGCAGGAGACAGGCTTTTGCAAATGCATTTCCTCCTGCTCCAAGTGGCTGGCCTCATTCTCCGGCCCTGCAGGAAAGCATCTTGGCAGAGCCAAGAGACCTCTGGCCGGCAGCACCCCCATCCTGTCCTGTCCTGTGCCAGCCCCACAACGCGCTCCATGGGGTCTGTGCCAGTGCCTGTCCCTCTCATGTGGCCACCATCTGTACTCACGCCTGGTGGCTCCCAAACAAACCCATTAACCATGATTTATTGCCCTCACCCTGGGAGGCTGGTCATCGCCTCCAAGGACCTCTCTGCCAGACAAGAAACCTTCTTGAGATGTGCTGTGTGCGGGCACCGTCCTATGCACCGGGCTTCGGCTGTGGACACATCTACAGGAGCTCTGCCCCCAAGGAGCTCATGGTCTCGTGGGGGTGCAGAAGCCGGGGAATTCTGCCGAGAAAACCAAAGACAGGTTCGTGGAGAACGTGCCTGGCATCCTGGAGAGTCAGGGAGGCTCTCTGAGAGAGTGGCTTTTGATGAGAAGAAAGCAACACCAAGATCTGAGGAAGAACATTCCAGATTGCAGGATGACGGGTGGAAAGGCCCCGAGAGGCCCTGAGAGCGTCCCTGACTGAGGGGCAAAAAGAAATTCTGTGTGGCTGGTAGGCTGGGGCGCAGGGGGAGGGCGTGGAGGCGGGCAGGGCAGACGGCAGAGGGCCCAACCGCCTTACGGAGTTTGGACTCCACCGAAAGTGTGATGGGAGGCCACGGGAGAGCATTAGACAGCCTGTGTGGACGGGCAGCCGGGTGGGAGCTCTGGGGCCAGGTGCCCCCCGTGGGGCGATCTGGGCCTGGCTGGCAGGACGAGGGGCTGGGAGGCCAAGATCGAAACACCAGGAGCAGCCAGGGGTTTGGAAGCGAGGTGTGAGGAAAACTGAGGAATGGAGCGTGATTTCTGGCTTTCCGCCGAGCCCCAAGGCAAGCAGGGACGCCCTTTCCTGGCTGGGGGAAGATGGGAGAAGGAGCGGACTCAGAGGCCATGGTGAGAACCAACCTTGTCACATTAGGTTTGGGGTGTCTGTTTTCCATCCGGGGGGAGGGGGTCGGGTGGCAGGGAGAGAAGAAGAGTCTGGAGCTCCAAGAAGTCTGGGCTGGAGAAGCGGCTTCAGAGCCCGCCCCCGGACAGGGCTGAGCGCTGGCTTTGGGCACTCTGGGCGCCCCGGCACTTCGGGGTCTGCTGCAGGAGGAGGACCCGGCGAAGCAGCCGCAGCCCGTAGGGGGGAAGCCTAGGGAGGGAGAGTTTCTGAAGGACACTGTGACAAGTCACATGAAATGGCACAGGGAGGCCGAGGGAGGTGAGCATCAGTTTTGGTGCCGTGGAAGGCATGGGTTACCTAGAACCATCTTGCGGGGAATCGTGGGGACAAGACCCCAGTTGGAAAGGCTTAGAGGAGGAGGTGAGAAAATGGAGCTAACAAGTCAGGACAACTCTGCAGTGCTGGGCAGGGAGCAGGAGAGTGGGTGGGGGATGGAGGAGGGCGTGGGGTCAAGGAAGTTTCCCAGGCTGCCACTGGGCATACTGGGGCAGCCAGCAGAAAGGGTATAATGGGTGATGGGAGAAGGACAGGTGACAGTTACCAAAGCAACATGCCAGAGCCGGTGGGGGATGAAATCCTGAGCCACGCGGACAGAAAGTAGGACGTGGCTTCCACTGTGGGGCATGTGGAGACCGACACAGTGGGTTGGGACTCAGCAACAGGGTTTTCTCATCTAGATACAGTGACAGCCTCTATAAAATCTGAGATCAGATCATTAGCCAAGAGGGAGGGAAGGCAGCCACATGGAAAACACAGAGAACGAAGACGACTAGGGATGTACAAAGGGAAGTTTCTAGGAAAGAGCACATGGATTTAATGCAAGAGTTCGTCACCCTCTAGAGATCTTTGCTCCTAAATATGAAAGGAGGACAGCCACTCCATTGTATGATTTTTCCCAGCTCCAATCAGCTTACAGGTGCAGACAGAGGAGAGCAGAGGGTTGAGGCAGAGACGTTTCCGAAGGAGGTGAGCTGGAAAAACAGGAGATGGTGGTCAGCAAGTGGGAGGCTGGAAATCAAGATTGGAATGGGTGGCTGAGACGGGTGGTGGGAAAGGTCATGGGCCACCCCTTGAGATCAGGCAACTGGGAGGGTCTTGGGGGTAGGGGGTGGGGTGGCTGCTGCCCAGGCTCCCGGAGGCCGCACTCCTGCGATTTGCAGACCTCAGCCAATGGCAGATGGATGGTGGGCATGGAGGTTGTCCCCCTGGAGAATGGAAGGAGCTTCGGTGCAGCCAACTTTCCAGAGCTCCCCTGGGATCAGGTTGAAGCTGGCCTCCAGCAAAGATCACTTTACCATTCAGCTTTTCTTCCACCTGCCCATCTGGCTTACCTTGCTCCCCTTTTCCGGGAGTACTCTCCAAGCAATCATCTGAACAAGAATCCAGTCTCAGGCTCTGTTTCTAGAACAGACAGATGGCACATGCCAAGAACACTGAAGGTCACAGTGATGGGGAGTCAGCGAATCAAGTACTGATATTATTGGTAACTAAGGGGGCGATCAGGAAATGCCAGTCATGAGAAGGAGCAAGCTTCGTGAAGACAGGCAGTGTACTTGGAAGGAACTGGAGTTTTGTGCAGGAAGGAGACAGTGTGGAAGTCGAGGGAAGAGAGACAGATGTTCACTCCACTGCTCCCAGATCCTGAGATTGTGGCATGTGATAGGAAAAATCAACCTCGTGGGGCGCCTGGGTGGCTCAGTCAGTTAGGCGTCTGCCTTTGGCTAGGGTCATGATCTCAGGGTCCTGGGATCGAGCCCCACGTCAGGCTCCCTGCTCAGTGGGCAGCCTGCTTCTCCCTCTCCCTCTGCCCCTCCCCCTGTTTGTGCTCTCTCTCTCTGCCAAATAAATAAATAAAATCTTAAAAAAAAAAAAAAAAAAGAGGAGAAGTCAACCTCTTGAGAAGACTGGGGGAGGGGGAAGCAGGGTTCTCCACAGATACCAGGCTTGGGTCCGTACAAGGTGGAAAGACCAGAACTCAGGACTGACCATGAGTTCCGGAGTGCTTGGAGGAAGGGAGAGGCGGGTGGCTGATGGGGCCAGAGGAGGAGATGTGCAGAGTGTCTGTGGAGGTGGGCAGTCCTGGGGGATCCAGGAGGCCCAGGTCCCACCCGAGGCTGAGGGAACAGGGCATGGAAGGCTTGGTGGGACTGGTCCTGGAACACTAAGCACCAAGTGACGCAGCCCCAGGCACCCAGCACAGCCCAGGGAGGAAGCAAATTTCTTGGGGCTGTCTCTCCAGGTTCATGGAAAACCAACTAAACTGGTTTAGACACACAAAACCTAGGGGTCAAGCCTGGCCCCCGTGCCCTTCAGGGATTTGGAGAAATCTTACCCAAACTCTCAATGCACGGGCTCAGAGCCTCCAGAGGGCCCTTCTCCCCCAACACCCCAGCCTCCCACCCCCACAATGATTCTCGTGGCTTCTCAACAGCCTGCGTCCTGGAGCTCTTCCCTCCAGGTTTTCCCATGCTGTTCCCCAGAGCGCTAGCTCGGTACTGGCCTCGGCGTCCTGCTCGTGAAGCCCAAGACCCCTTCAACTGCCACATCTTGTGACTTCAGCAATTTAAGGCCCCAGTGGCCGGGGTAAAGGTTGCACTGTGCATCCATCACCCCCTGCCCAGGTTCGGGCACTTCCCTTCCTCTCTCTATCCCCTCCCTCCTCTCACACGTCAGACTAACCAGCATCCTTCTGCTGGCCGGGAGCAGGATGTTTCTGCCTTCACACAGGCCCCTGGGGGCCCGGCTTCTGTTCCCCATGGGCTTGCCCAGGGATCTCTCTCTGAGACATGTCACACTCCTGCCGAAAGGAGTTCGAGGTGCATGCTGCTTTCCCCTGTGCACAAACAGTGCATGTGGTAGGTAGGGACACAGACTCTGGAGCCACGCCCAGCGAGAGGCCCAAACTTTCTGAGCCTCAGTTTCCTTATTTGGACATTGGGGCAATCATTGTAGAGCTAATGTTTTTCCAACACTTTCCTTGTTTTTGGCACTGGGCTAAGTACTTTATCATCATCATCTTATTTAATCCCAACATTAGCCTTATGAACTAGAAACTACCCCACTTGTCAGAGGACAAAACGAAGATTTACCGATTTTAAATAACGTGCCTGCCATCTGGGACTCTTAGTTGGCTGAACTGGATTCCCTGAAGGGTCTTTTTTACTTTGAGGACCTTGCTCTTACACTCCCTACATTAACAAAGTCAGGAGTCCTGGGTCCCACCACTGGCTCTGCCACTAACCTGACCCTCCTCCCCCCGGGGGCCTCAGTTTCCCTATCCAGACGACGAAAGGTCCCTTCTGGCTCTATGGCCACTGAATCTTAGAAAACGGCCACCATGGACTTGAAAGAGTTAACACAGTTGCATGCAAATCCAAAATTCCCTTCTTATCAGGAGCTCTCCCAAGTTTCCAAAAGAGCTTTGAAGATAAAAAGCACATAATGGCTTAAATTTGATTAAAAGGCAGGAATTAGGAGGCAGTGAGTAAGAACACCCTCCACACTTCTTCCGGAAGGTGTCTAAATTATCCCAAAACATCATTTAATTTTTTTCAAGCATGATATTTTATCCATAATGGGATTCCCCCTGTGGAATCACAGCACTAGAAATCAACTCAGAAACCCACAGCCTTCACAGAGGGGAAAGGTCAGAGCCAGAACCAGGACACAGAGCAGATCTCTGAGTCTAGCGTGTATGTGTGTATGAGTGTGTGTGCGCACGCGTGTATCTGTGTGTGTCTGTACGTGTGTGAGTGTGTGCATGTGTCTGTGTGTGTCTAAACATGCACGAGTGTGTGCGTGTATCTGTGTGTGAGTGTGTGCATGTGTCTGTGTGTGTCTCTACGTGCGATTGTGTGAGTCTGCATGTGTGTGCGTGTATCTGTGTGTGTGTGCACATGCACGTGCACCCCGCCTACCCACAGAAAGTTCCGGGTGGGCAAGACTGGCGCAGGACACCTTGACTCACCCCCGAGAGGTGACCACAGCTGACAAACATGGCTTTGTTTATGTTCCCGGGATTCTGAGATACACAAATGAGAAATCGAAACAACATGTTTGCCTGCAGAGCTTCTGGGCTCTCCGTAGCATCTGGAGGGACCCCTGGGGCTCCAGGCCCAGCTGTGCAGGCAGAGCCCTTCTGAGTGCTTGAAGATGACACAGCAGGAAGATTCTAACAGCCCAGCCATCCGGAGGCTAAGAAATGAGGTTCTAGAAAGAGCTCTGGGTTGGCTCTTTGTCTCCAGCCTGCAGGCACACCTTGGGCTTCTGCAGCTTCCCCCCACCTTGCCCCCCGATGTGTCCCAGAATCACCACCTCCGTGTTCACCCAGCTCCGACCAGTATTCATAGCAATGAGCTTTGAAACCAAGGCCGACAGCTGTAGGCCCCTGTTTCGCTGCCCCCGACGCCAACAGGAGACCCCCCAAACCCCACCGCATGGCATGTGAGGCCCTTTGTGATCTGGGGCCCACCGGGCAGGAACTCACTAAATTCATTCATGACTTTATTCCTGAATTCATCGACGCACGAAGACCCAATCGACCCAACGACTCCTGGGTGCACGGCCCCTCTCCGCCACCCAGAGTCCTGCCAGGACCCGGTGGACCATGGGTGGGACTGGAGGTTCCTGAGGAATAAGTGAAATGGGAAACAATATATGCAGGAGTACTGTGAAAACTGCAAAGAACTGGGATCATAAGTGTAAGAAATTATTTCTACTAGTAAGAATGCTGTTGTCAAGTGCCCCACTGGGTGGACAACTTTTTTGTTCTTGTGATCTGTCTTTATGGAAATAAATCAGCTAAGAAAAATCAATCAACTAATTTAAACAAATACTGGCACTCACTGTTTTCTCACTGTAGAAAATATTGAAAATATACAGAAAAAAACTCAGCATGTGTAGTCCAAGCTTGGAGGAAAATCTAACTGGCTTGTGATGTGTATAAGAAATAAACCTTCACTGCTCAAGCCACAGAGGCATTAGGGTTTATCTGCTTCTGCCATGTAGCCAAATCTCACAGTTGTCCACCTTCTAAGGCATGCTGTGCCTTTACAGTCTTGAATTCAACTGCTCATAAAAAGCACTCAACACACATGAGCCTTTAAAAATAATGAATCATAAATCAATGAGCAAGCCATTTACTAAATTGGGTAATATACACCCTGAGGTTTGTGGGACTGCAGAGAAGAGAGAAATCACTGTGGACAGGAGTAAGTAGGAAAAGGAGATGTTGAGGGGAACCTGCTAGGATGTGTGTGAATTGGGTCCAGGAGAGGAATTGGAAGGTTCTTCTGGGCAGAAGATGATTCATGAAACCAGTGGGTTTTTGTCGATCATCAAGGAGGCAGGAAGAGCAGGGAGGGACGTTCTGTGTCATTACTGGGAAAGTGGGAAAGACCAGCAGCCTGGAAAGCCCTTTGGTGGAGGGGCTCCTTCCTGCCCTTGTTGCATTCTGCTTTGGACCCCCAGGATTGTCCTCAGCAGTGGTAGAGTGGTCTTGTTTGCTGAGGCCCCAGGAAGCCATAGAAGAGGTAGGGATGTGGAGGTGAGGGGTATTAAGTATAATCAGGCAGGACGCCTGGGTGGCTCAGGCGGTTGAGTGCCCAGCTCTTGGTTTCAGCTCAGATCATGATCTCAGGGTCATGGGACCGAGCCCCAAGTCGGGCTCCACATTCATCAGGGAATCTACTTGAAGATTCTCTCCCTCGGCCCCTCCCCTGCTCTCTCTCTCTCTCTCTCTCTCTAAAATAAATAAATAAATCTTTTTTTTTTTTTTAATCATCTGGGTACCTTTTCTCCTCATGTTCCAGATGAAGAAATTGGAAGCCCTCCAGTTTATGTGGCTTGTGCTTGGACACATAGCACAGCCGGTTAGTGTCCGAGGCACATCACAAATGTAAACCAGATGATGTCACTTTTCTTTTCAGTCTTCCATCAGGCTCCCAGACCCTAGAACAAAATCCAGATTCCTGGGGCGCCTGGGTGGCTCAGTTGTTAAGCAGCTGCCTTCAGCTCAGGTCATGATCCCAGGGTCCTGGGATCGAGCCCCACGTCGGGCTCCCTGCTCGGCGGGAAGCCTGCTTCTCCCTCTCCCACTCCCCCTGCTCGTGCTCTCTCTCTCTCTGTCTCGCTGTGTCTCTCTCTGTCAAATAAATAAAATCTTTAAAAAAAAAAATCCAGATTCCTGACCATGACCTACAAGCCCTACATAATCTGGTCCTTCCCGCTCCCATTCCCGGGACTGGAGAAGAACCTGGCAGGTTTTTGCCGTCCATGGCTATCCGGCCCCTCCCAGCCCCACCTCCTTGGGTGGTCTAGGAGAGATCAGGGATCTGAGGTCTGACAGATGAAAGGTGGTGGGCAGGAGTCAAGTGCACCCCTTCCAAGCCTGTCCCTAAAACTATCTCACAATCTCCCATGATGTCTCTCTCCCCTTGGCTACTGGCCCAGTGCAAGGATCTGTGGAGGGCTCCAGGACACCAGGCACTGGGGGCGGGCGGGTCATGTGACAGCAGGGGCTTGGCTCCTCCAAGACTGGGGGAGCAGAGCCTCCCCTATACCCACATTGTGCTATTAAGTGAGCTAGAAGCAGACCCTCACTGCATCAGGCCCGGGCTCTGAGGATGACTTGTTACTGCAGCTAGCATTCCCTTATCCTGGCTGGTCAGACCCTGCTGGTCACTCTGTCAGTGTCCTCATAGCTTTTATTACTCTTATTTATTTTTAGTGTCCTCCCTCCAAAATACAAACTGCATGAGGTCAGGGGCTTGGCCTGTTTGGTTTACTGCAATATCCCAGCACTTAGAGCTTTTAAAATTTGGGTTAAATGAATAAGTACTGAATGAATGTATGAGCAAAAATTTGGGTTAAATGAATAAGTACTGAATGAATGTATGAGCAAACCTCAGTCCCATGACACTCGGGCTGAAACCTAGCCAGTCACACTACATGATTCTCTGTCTCCGAACATTACAGAGCAGAGGGATTTTTTTCATCAGTTCACCTTAGAAAGATGAGCCTGGTCTCAGGTTTAAGGTTGGCTTGTCTATTTCGCCAGTTAAAGAAAGTCTCACATATCCCAGTAACCTTCCCTGAGCAGAGAGGTTTGCGGCCCTTGGCTCTGTAGGCCCCTTGGCTGCTGGCGACTGCTGGGTTTGGCACGTGGGTCGGTTATAAGTCAGAAGTATTTTTCCATTTTGCGGGAGTCAGTAATTCGCCCCCCACTGTGGGAGGTTGGAGAGAGCACCAGAGACATCCAGACTAGCACCTTGAGATTATTTATAGCCAGTGCTTGCCCAGCCTTGCCAGGCCTCAGGGAGACTGGTCCTCTAGCATTTTCTCCAGGGACAACCAGCCAGCTCGGCCTTCACTCAGGGGCACAAACAGCACGGGGCAACTGGCCCTGCTTACAGCCTCCCAGTGAGCGGGCCTGGTCCTACCCACCTTGCAGACAGGTATACTGAGGCCTTAAGAGGTAAGGAAGGCCTCACGGGCTGGGTCTCTAACTTGCAAAGAAAGCATGCAACCTCTTCACCCGTCTGACTCCTGGACTTCCCTCAGTAAAACGGAGAGCGGAGGTATTGCAACCCTTGCCCCAATCGTGAGGTGGGTGCTAACAGGATCACCCCTTCCTTAGAGATGAGTAAACTGAGGCACAAGCAGTTTAGATATGCACCCACGTGCGGTGCAGAACTGTGGTTCAGACCAGGCAGTCTGTGCACTTGACTGCTATGGGGCTCGCGGTCCGATAGCGGTCTTCCTGGAGCCGGCCTCACAGGACCTCAGGGAGCAAACGGGGGATGGATGCGGCCAGGGCTGTAAGCTGCCAGGGGCCATGAAAACGTGGAGTTCCCATACGAGAGCAGAAAGGGGTCCTGGAGGGGCAGAAAGAGAGGTCTGGATTAGTCAGAGTCCATCAAAGAAACAGAATCAGTAAGATACAGAGAGAGAAAGTGACTGACACACACACACACACGTGCGCACACGCATACACTGAGCCCCTCGTGGCTTCCCTTAGCCTGTGGACAAAGTCCAAACCACTTTCCGTGGCTGACAAAGCCTTTTTCCACCTCTCCCTCTCTTCGACCCCCAGACCAAGCCCCTCCATTCCCCCAAAACCCCCACAAGGCCCCATCAAGCTCACCTTCACTCATCACAAAAAGCCTTCTTCCTCCCGTCCTACCAGTGAGGTACATTCTCCCAGCCCCCGGCTCTTTGCACATGCTGTTCCCACCCCCTGGGATCTATGCTGCCCAATGCTCCCTGCCAAACCCTCCTCCTTCCAGCATCAGCTTATAATGTCATGTCCGTGGAAACTGGTCCCTGACACTTAGTACAAAAGTGGCTAGACAGTAACTATGTGTAAAATTGCACGTTTACTATCTGTCTTCCCCAAATGTCTTGGTTTCTCCAGCAAGAAGGCTGCTTGGCCCTCATGGAGTCCCCAGCCTGTGAGCAGGGCACATAGTAGGCCTGCATAGCACTTCAAAGGATATATGAATGTCCATCATGATCCAAATACGTGTTTCCAGCTGGGTACAGTGATCATTCTTTCTCATCCCTGACCACATATTGTTTGTCTGGATGACAAAGCTCACACTCACACACGCCGGCATCATTGCACAAGCCAGGGCAACACACCAGCAGTGTGGCCGAGCCCGTCCTGAGAACTCTCACCTGCACGGGACTCTGCGCCACCCCTCTCCCAACATTCCCCTCTCACACCCTGATCATCCAGCCCCACATTCCGGACCCCGGTTGCTGAAGCCCCAGGTCTCATCCCAGCTTCTGTCTTTCATTTCTAAGGGGACAGCCTAACGGCAAGTTCAGATCCAAGACCCAGCGCAGCTGCCTAGTCTCTGTGTCACCCGGGGCAGGTGACTTAACTTGGGTCTATATAGCGAGAAGTTGGATCAGAGGATGGCCACGGGCCCTCAGCCTTGACTGCGATCCACAGCCATCTCTTTCCTTCTGCGGCCTGGCCCGGATGCCCTGTCTCATTGCCAAGACTTCCTCTGCCTGGGAGCAGAATCCACTCCTCGCTTTTCCGCCCCAAGTAACCCTTGAGCCACCAGATCCTGCTGCTGGAGCCACGCCAGCCTGGAGGTGAACCTGGGACCACAAACAGAAAACAGGGGTTTCCCCGTCTTTCCCGGCCTGTAATGGCAGAAAACTGGGTCAGCTTTCCTCAGTGGGTCCTACACACTCACACACACGACGCTTGTACACTCACATGCCTACAGACTCCCCCACGCTCACACGTGCACACTCTTATACACTGGCATGCTCGTACTCACACACGTCCATATCACGTTCCCTTTGTTTCAGGCGGGGCTTTTTGGTTATAAGCCACAGAAACCAATTCTGGCTTATGTAAGGAGGAGAGGGAGGCTGAGGACAAGGATGGGGATGAGAAAAAGGCAGAGAAATTGGGAAAGCTCCCAGAATGACAGAAGCCAGACAGCCAAGTCTTGGGAAGGACGTGGCGCCATCAGGGGAGACACCCAGCACCAGGGACTAGCAACGGGGTCCCTTGAGATTTCCGCAAGCAGGACAAATCAGCCCACCACCACTGCCTGATTTTTGTGACCCAATTATAGCCTGCATATGAAAGCTGACATTCATTCACAATATATGTAAATCAAACCATCATACTGGCCACCTGAAACCCATACAGTGATGCATATCAATTATTTCTTAATAAAGCTGGGGGGGAGAGAAAAATTACATTCATAATATTATCAGTATGGTGTCAAGAATATGATGTAAACCAGCCTTCCATGCACCCACCAGCCAGGTTAAGAAACAGAACATCGCCAACAGGTCAGAAGCCCTCCCGTGTCCTTCTGCACCAAAGCACCCTGACCACGTTCCGTCCTCACAACCATCCTCTCAAAGGTCAAGTTCCTGGAGGAGATCCTCTGATCCACCCAACTCAGCCACACACCTACCGCTTGATTTACAGTCCCCACGAAACTGCATGCAATGGGGACCAAGGGGGCCTCTTATAGGGAATCAGAGGGGCTGTTCTTGGAAGACGTGGGCCTGAGTGCTGGGCGGATACAGTGAGCTGCTTCCTTCTCCTGTGTCCTTTTGGTTTTGACTCCCTTTTCCTTGTACTTCCTCTCTAGCTTAGGCGTGGGTCTGCGGGGTTGACCCAGAACCATATCTGAGGGACAGACAGGCCGTTGCTGGCCTGGAAGCTGGAAGGCCTAGGAGCCCAGGGATGCAGGCAGCTTCTAGAATCTGGGAAAGGCAAGGGAATTAATATGGTGATCCAGGGGACTGGGAGCCCGGGAGGAGGAGGGTATTGAGGAACCCTCTGCCGTCGCCTTCTGTGGGACGGAAGTGAGCCCAGCTCCCCCCACCATGGCTCAGCGCATGCGGTCACCTCCCAAATAAATGCCCTGTCCAGAAGCCTTTGGCTCTGTCTCCGCTCTGGAAGGAGTTTCTTCCAGCACCTGCCCAGAGCTGCCGTGGGACACCGGGTATCCCAGGCTACTGGCCGGTGGGGTTTCGCGAGCCCCTATGGGTGCCTAGACACTGGACCTGGGGTCCGCGCGCTGAGCACACCCCCTTCTCTTAGCTCCGTGAGCTGGAGCAAGTTACTGCTTCTCTCTGAGCCTCAGCACCCCCACAGGCAAAATGAGACGCCTGCTTCACAGGTGTGTTTTGAATATTAAATAAAGCAATAATTATAAAAAGCCTTAAGCCTAGTTCTGTGCACCGGGAGGTGCTGATAAGAGCTGATGATCAGGGTGCCTGCGTGGCTCAGTTGGTTAAGCGACTGCCTTCGGCTCAGGTCATGATCCTGGAGTCCTTGGATCGAGTCCCGCATCGGGCTCCCTGCTTGGCAGGGAGTCTGCTTCTCCCTCTGACCCTCCTCCCTCTCGTGCTCTCTGTCTCTCATTCTCTCTCTCTCTCAAATAAATGAATAAAATCTTTAAAAAAAAAAAATAGCTGATGATCATTTCTTATTATAGGTGGGGGTGGGAAGGTGAACGCTGCCCGACTGGCTTGAAGGTTCTTTTCAGGGTGTGTCCCCAGCCTGCACCTTCAAGGGGGTCCTGGTCCGGGTGGAAACTTCCAGAAGAGATGGCCAAAGTCCCAGAGCTGTGCATGAGCTCCCGCGACCTCGTCCGGCAGAGGGTGACAGGCCTCGAGCTGTCCTGACATTGCCCTCTCAAGTAAATGAGCATGTAATTAAATGAGCATAAATTAAGGAAGTGTGGGAGCCCCAGAGTGACCCTGGGGAGGGGGACAAGGACTGGATCCGGCCTCCGCACAGGGCTCGGAGCTGCCTCCCCTCGCTGAGCCCCACGCGCAGCATCCTCCCACCCCCCAACAACAGATGCGGGAAGGCGGATCCGGTTCCGGGAGCGGCCCACTGCTGCTGTGGCCACGGGACGTTTAATCCCGGACCCGGGATAATAGTAAATGACAGGAGCATGCCGGGACCCGGGCGTGCAGCCCCCACGAGGTCCTTACGCAAGCCACCCGCTCGGCACTGTTTCCAGCTGCCTATGACAGCTGAGGAAGCCCTGCTAAGGCCTGGCCTGAGATTCACAGCAGGGCCAGCATGCGGACCAGGCAGCCCACGGCCTCCACCGCGCAGGGTGCCTGCCAGCACCTGAGTCCCAGCGTGTGCCCCAAAGCCACGTGTTAACATGGCCCGATACTGGTTGATGGGTAAAGATTCACTCTTGAAAGCATTTGTTCATCCATCTGCCGATATGTAAAAGACCTCCATGGCAGGCGGACAAAGATATGCCGAGCACCTACTTGCCTCCAGATGCCAAGGGAAGGGGAATGACCTCTCTCGGCCGAAGTGCGGTCTACGGCAGGGAGACACAGGGACCGTGGATTGAATGGTGTCTCCCAAGAAAGATTTGAAGTCCTAACCCCCGTACCTGGGAATGTGACCTCATTAGGAAACAGGGTCTTTGCAGGGGATCGAATTAAGATGAGGTCATTAGGGTGGGCCTGATCCAATACGTCTGTGTCCTTATAAAAGGGGGAGAGATCTGGACACAGACACGCCGGGAGAATGCCACGTGAAGATTGGAATGAAATTGTCACAGCCAAGAGGCTGGGAGAGAGGGCTGGACCCATCCTTCCCCAGCGCCCAATCTCAGACTTCGGCCCCCAGAGCCATGAGACAAGAGGGGTCTGCTGTGGCCTTTCTCCAGCCAGGCTATGGGGCTCTGTGACAGTGGCCCAGACCTAACACCCTCCCTGTGACCCAAACATGTCACGTCACAGGGCTGTTGTTCAATATTCACTCGGACGCCTGCAACAAAGCAAACACGAAAATGCAGAGTCCCTGTTCTCTGTGGGACCGGGGGAAAGCTCAGGGGAGATTGTGGGGCAGGGGGAGTGGGGCAGACGACGTAAGAGGAGAAGACAGGCCAAGCACCACCGATGTTCGGCCTTTATTGGAAGAACACTGGGCAGCACTGAAGGGTTAAGTGACAGAGCTGACCTCTGTCTTCCCAGGGGCCCTTGGACTACAGGGCAGAGACTGGGGGTTGGGGGGCGCCCTGGAGCCAGTGTCCAGGCTGGAGAGGACCGTGGGAGCCTGAGCGATGGGAAGTGATGGGAAGTGTCCCATCCAGGGACACCGGTTTTCTCTGTGAGGTGGCAGGAGGGGCATTTGCTTGGGATGACAGGGAAGAGGGAGGTTTGGAAGTTGGAGGGAAAGCAGAAGGACCCGTAGATGGGACGAGGGGAGGCTCTGGGCAGCATCTAAGTCGATGGTGGCATCAGGGTGCTGGGCTGTGGGGGACCAGCTGGCCTGGTAGAGAGGGGACAGAAGGCAGTGAGGGACAAGAGGTACAGGGAGGGATAGCAGGCAATGACTCAGGGAGGGTGAACAGGCAGCAGGGGTAGCCAAATAAGTCATATGAAAAGAAGGGGGGTTATAGGCAAAAAGAGAAATAGTGGTTTTGGTCAAAGTGGCACCTGGCCATCCATGGTCTCCTCCCTCCCCCAAACCCCTTTAAAATGTTAGTAGAGGTACTTCCAAAAAAAGATATTACCCTATAAGATCATAAAACTGGCAGAGGCTGAGTTAGGGGATACTTAGTTGGCAGAAAGCAGAAGAAAGATCTGGCAGAATGGAGGTGGTTCCCATCTAACGGCATGAAGAGGGGAACCCAAGAAAAACAGACCCCTTGATCACAGAACCCACAGGGACTCAATCCTTGAGGCAGCGGGTGCCGTGGAAGGACGGTGTTGGATTCAGGACTGCAGGGAGGAGGGGTGGAGCAGGGGGGAGGGGTGGAGATTGGGAGAAAGTGTCTCTGCAAACTAGCTGGGGTGCCAGTGTCCTGTCTGACGCCAACATCAGCTTCTCCTTCCTTCCATGCCACCTCCAGCCCTAAGACATGAGGTTTCTCCTCTGGAAAAATCAAACGAGAGAGGGTAGAGATGAGGCATGACACTTAACAGCGTAGGATTCGGTGAAAATCTGCCCATTGCACTCTGGCACCCACAGATCCCTCCCTGTACTGTCCCAGAAAGACCAGTGGCCGGACTCTGGCCTCCCCGCGCAGGGGACGGAGGGTTCTGCTCTGGGAAGCTGAGTGGGTCTAAAGGAAACTTTGTAGCACTGACATTTGAAGGTTCCCCAGCAGCATTCCTGACTTGCTGCTGGATTATTTCTCCAGGAAGCGCAGTTGTCGCTGAGGCCAGCCCAGGTCTGCAGAACCTAGGCCCAGCTCACTCCTCAGTATAAAAAGACAGCCAGGGGCACTGGCTCTTTGAGGAAACCTGCTAACCCAAAAGCAAAGAGGAAAAGAGGATAGCAGGGCAAAAAACAGAAGAGACAGTGCAGAAATTTTTTAAATTATAATTAATATCCTCACAAAAACAAAATATTGCATCCACTAAAGAATAAGATGTTATAAAAGTGAATAAGAATACACAGAACTCTTATACATTAAAAATATCATGACTAAGATTGGAAGAAAAATCTCTGCAAAGTACGTATCTAACTGATAAAAGACTTGCATCCAGAATATATAAAGAGCTATCAAAATCCAACAATAAAGAGACCTACAATCCGATAAAAAAGCCGACAAAGGTTTGAAAAGACGTTTCACCAAAAAAGATTATATGATGGCAAATAAGGAGATGAAAAGACGCTCAACATCATTAGTCCCTGCTGAAACACAAATTAACCACAATGAGATACCACTACACACCTATCAGATTGGCTAAAATTATGGGGCACCTGGGTGGCTCAGTCAGCGGGGCATCTGACTCTTGATTTTGGCTCAAGTGGTGATCTCAGGGTCATGAGATCGAGCCCCATGTCATGCTCTGCATCGGGCATGGAGTCTGCTTGAGATTCCCTCTCCCTCTCCCTCTGCCTCCACCCCACCCCACCCCCACCCAGTGCACATGCTCTCTCTCTCTCAAGTAAGTAAGTAAATAAATAAATAAAGATTGGCTAAAATTAAGAAGACTGACCTTACCAAATGCCAGTGTAACTATGAGCTAACTGGGACTGCCATACATTGCGGGTGGAAAAATAAAATGATTTATGCAGTTTGGAAAACAGTTTGGCAGTTTGCAAAAAAAGTTGAACATACACTTACCATAGGACCCAGCCATCCCGCTCTCAGCTATTTAACCAAGAGAAAAGGAAATCTGTGTCCTACAAAGCCTTGAATGTGAATGTTCATAGCAGCTTATTCATAATAGCCCCCAAACCAGAAACGGCCCAGATGTCCACCGACAGATGAATGGATAAGCAAATTGAGGTACATCCATCTACACAACAGTAAAAAGTGATGAGCAATTGGTAGGCACTATGACATAAGTGAATTTTGAAATAATCATGTTGAGTAAAAGAAGCCAGGCCAAAAAAGAGGGCACCCTGCACGCTTCCATCTTCCTAAATCTCTAAGTAATATAAACTAATCCAGGGGCCAGAGGTGGCGGTGGCAGGGCCGCGAGGGAGGGGTCCCTAAAGGGCTCCATGGCGGGACGTAAGTGTTTGTTATTTTGATTGTGGTCATGGCTTCGTGGCAAATGTGTGTAAAAACTTGCCGAACTGCACACTTTAAATATGCACGGTTTATTATGTGTCCGTTATACGAACCAATAAAGCTGGTTCAAATATGATAACTAATCTTCGAAAGAAGCGTTCAAAAATAACATCAAAGGAAGTTCCCAAAAGAAGAAGAGCAGTAATAATAATAGGCGTAAAAAAAAATTCTAAGAATTAGAGATTCCGTACAGGTGGTTCCAAAGCTAAGACATAGAAGTTGCAGAAAAAGAAAATGGAAGCAAACCAGAGGGAGGAACTTGTCAAAGAAATGATAAAGGTGCCCTTATTTGGAGAAAAGGGTCTCTGCAGAAATGATGGAGACGACAAGATTCCGGATTGTCTGCATGGATTGTCTCGATACCATCCCGGTGTCCTCATGAGAGGGAGGCAGGGGGAGAGCAGACAACACAGAGGAGAAGGCAGGTGACAGGCAGAGGTGGGAGGAGGTGGCCATAAGCCAAGGAGCACCAAGGAACACCAAGGAACACTGGCCACTAGAGGCTAGCGGGAGGCGCGCAGCCCGGCCGACACCCTCCTCTCGGACCCGTGACCCCCAGAACTGTGAGAGAACACCCTTCTGCTGTCATAAGCATGTCATATGTCATTTGTCACAGCAGCCCTAGGAAACCAACACACCTACTCATGGCACGCCGCGTGGCTCCCCAGTCACAACACAGCCACACTAGGTTCCCTATCCCGTGGGCATAACACCATGTAAACTAATGCACCCAAACTGTTGATATGATCACATTGGGGGGGCAGGGGGGGAAGCAAGAGGAACATCTATGTATGTGGTGACGCACCAAGATGCGGGGACAATGCAAAGAGCAGCATCCGAGGAGGCTCAGAAGCCTGGCGACGCCAGATACGGATCGGCCCGAGTGTGGGATATCTGCAGGGGTGGGTCGTGAGCATGTTTATTCTTGTTGGTCTCCCCTGCATCTCTGAATGCCCCTGCTGAGTTTGGGGGCTCCCCACCCCCTGAGTCTTGGAGCATGGCAAATGCGTTCCCGGCCTCTCGTGCAAGTTGGGATGCAGGTACGCGACCAGGATTTCCCATCAGACATTCCCACGCGGGCCTTTGACGCCGAAGCTACTGAGCACCTGGGAAGGCGTCCCGGGAAGGTGGCGGCAGCTGCGTCTGGCTCCCTGGTCCACCCCCCGCCCGGGCACAGCGGCAGAGGGGAGCTGTGTGGGCACAGAAGCAGGCTCCGAGGGGGCTTTGGGGCACCACGGTTGGCTGCACGGCCCCCACCCCATCCCCAGAGACCTGAGCGTGTCACGGCGGCCTTGGGGGCCCAGACTTGCCCCGGGTTCCATTGTCTGTCTCTAAGTGCTGTGTGCTCGCAGCGGGCAGGGAGAGAATGCATCTGTCTAGTCCATCAGCGAGTGCTGATTACACGGCCTGCCTGTCATCCTCGGGAATTTGACATGATCTGCTCGGGCTTCCATCTGATTACTAAAATGTCCTCTAGGCTCAAAAACGAAAAACAAAAAACAAAAAAAAAAAAAACCCTGGAATCAAAAAAGTGATTCTCGGGGAAGGAAAGAGGTCACCTCCTTACTTTCTGAATCACTCCAGTCTGGGAAGGGAACACAGCTCAGTGCCCGGAAGGGCCGCCAGCCACCACCTACATGATCTCTGCCTCGTAGGGGGGCCCCCTCACCTATTTCCGGCGACAGGGAACTCTGGATCCTGCGTGCAGCTTGACACCATCAGGGTTCGTGACAGGGGGGCATTTAGGAAGGTCGTGCTTATTTATGGGGCAGGAACAATAGGACATGCTTGCTGTTACCGTGACGCCGAGGCCGGTTCCTCCCTCGGCCCCAGAGCACCCCGCCCCTGGCCCCAGAGCACCCCTCTCCCTTGTCTCTGGCATGCTTCTGTGACCCACCAAGAAACACAGGGACCCACTGCTCCCTGGTGGGGCAGGGAAGGGAAAAAGCCAGCCGAAAGTACCCCGCTTTCCCCTCTGGGCACAGGGTGGGTGGGGGCCTCCGGCTCGCAGGCTCCAGGCTCCCACTGGGCCCACCCCAGGGCCCCATGTAAGGGCTGTCCCCTTGCCCTACCTCCTGCCGCCCCGAGCGGCCTTCCTCAGAGCACAGCGTGGCTCTGTGGGGACTGGGCTGCCCAACAAGCTCTTCAGCTCCTGCTCTCCCTGGGCAGGTCACTCTTCCTTCTGTTGATGATCCCAGTGTCACCCACCTCACAGAGCTGTGACAGTCAGGTGAGGAAATGGAAGGGAGGGTCCTCTCCCGCCTCTGAAGGGCACGGGGAGGAGGCTATTCAACTCTCGACCGTGAGATAGCAGGGACCAGCCTTCCCCCGGTCCTGTGAGCCCTGGATGGGCACACGAAACAAATCTGGCCCCAGGGGGTGTTGGATGGACAGATGGTTGGATGCACACATGGACGGATGTGTGAGAATTCTGGGGAGGCCACAAGGCATCATGGAAAAGGTGCAGTTGGGAATCCGAAAGCAACCGGGTTCACAGCCGTCTGCGGCCTTCCTTGAGCGGTTATTGAGCACCGAGCGCCTGTTCATCGGCGGAAGGTATAGACACCGCCCTTGCCCTCACGGAGCTCTGTGTTCATGGCGACACAGGGGACACACGGGTGAACAAGTTCACAGCACTGCACACGGCGAGCGTCCCACAGAGGAGCCCCCAGGCGACACAGGATAACAGGCAGGGGCAGAGGACACCTTCTTAGCCAGGATGGCAGAGAAGGCTCCCTGGGGAGGAGCCACCGAGGCTGTGACTGGGGACTCAGGAGTAGAGGGCTTGGCCAGGGGCCCAGAGGGAAGAACGTTCCCTCCGCGGTGCCAGTAACCTGGGCAGGAAAGTGCTGGCTGGACCACCGGGCCTGGATCATCCTCAGGAGGGTGATTTACCTTCCTACAAATCCCTCCGGACAGAACACAGATCGCTAGTTCAGAGAGTAGGGGAGGCGTGAGTACAAAGGGGCCCGTGTGTAGGGCATTGCACTGTTCTGGGGGGCACTGGGGTGCCGGGTACACGAGTCCGCATTTGTCAAAACCCACCGACCCAGACGCCTCCAAGAGTATATTTAATGCGTGCACATTTCTTTTTCATTTTTTTTTTAAGTTTTTTAATTACAAAACGATCCCTCTGGCACCTGCGAGGAGGCAGGGTGGGAGGGGTGGGTGGGGCCGTGGGAGACCAGCTGGGGCCCCAGCAGTGACCTTGGTGAGAGTGGCTGGGTCATGTACCTGAGCTCAGGTTGTTGACCTCGGGGAGCCCCAGCTTCCTCGTTGAGGACGTGGTGCAGTGATTTCCAGCTGGAGGCTGACCCTGTACCCTGCCTGGTGGGGCCTGGCTGGCTAGAGCGAGGGGCCAGGGGCTGCGTTCAGAAAACAGACCTGAAAGTAAACCCGAGGGGAATTACTCACGGGTGAAGGGCACCTGGATGCAGGCCCCTGCCTGTGCCTCCAGCCGCCCTGGGCAGAGGAATGTGGCCCAGGGTGTTATGTACTTAGCATGCTTCTCTCCCAGGGAGGCTGGAGCATTGGTGTTGGGGTGGAGGGTGGATAGGCCCCAGGGACAGCCTGGCTTGTGGGGCGAGCCGCTGGGAAATGGAGACTCTGGGCTGGTGCCCCGCATCTTGCAGGCCAGAGCACTAGGGTTGGCAGGCCTGGATTCCTGCTCCAACTCAGCTTCTCTTGAGCTGGGCGACTCTGGGCCAAATACTCGACCTCTCTGCCTCGTTATAACACTCCAATCAGGGGCGCCTGGGGAGCTCAGTCCTTAAGCATCTGCCTTCGGTTCAGGTCATGATCCCAGGGTCCTGGGATCGAGCCCCGCATCGGGCTCCCTGCTCAGCGGGAACACAGCTTCTCCCTCTGCCTGCCGCTCACCCTGCTCGTTCTCTCTCTGTCAAATGAATAAAATCTTTAAAAAAAAAAAAAAAAGGAATTCAAGGAGGAGCACGTGGGAATGGACCTCAGTGAACTGAAGATATTCTAACCGACATTGGGGGTGAAGAGGGTACAGATGCTGGTGCTAAAGGGTTGGCCACTGAGTCAGCAGAAACTCGCCGAAGGCCCCAGGTCAAAGCGCCCCTTGGTCTGCAGCAGCATCTGAGGCCGACAGTGTGGACCCGGGTGGGGAGCAGGCGGGGAGGACACGGCAGGTGCAGCTGCTGTGGAAAGCAGTCCGGCCGGTCCTCAAGACGGTAAACATAGGGCCACCACATGACCCAGCAATTCCACTCCCGGGATGTTCCCCAAAGAACTGAAAGCAGCAGCTCAGATCCTTTTACACGGATGTTCGTAGTTGTATGTTCACAGTTGTCAAAAGGCAGAAACAGCCCAAATGTCCGTCAACGATGCACGGATGAATGAAGGTAGAATATTACTCGGCTGTAAACAGGATGGAAGCTTAGACCCCTGCTATGTGGGTGAGCCTCAAAAACATTAGGTGGAGTGAAAGGGGTCGGCCCCCTCAAAGGGCACAGATTGCGTGATTCGATTGGTAGGAAATATGCAGAATAAGCAAATCCCAAAACAGGAAGCAGATGGATGGCTGCTGGCGGGGGTGCTGGGGAGAAGGGGAATGGGGAGTGACTACCAGGAGGTTTCCTTTGGGGGAAACAAATATTTTGGAACTTGACTGATGAGATGGTACAACATGGCGAATCTGCTCAATGACAACGAACTTTTAAGTGGTTAATTTATGTTATGCTTTCTGTAAAGACAGGGAAGGAAGGGTGCTTATGGTTCATACTACCAGGAAGAGGGGACTAATCTGGTGAGGGGCAGGGCTCCCCAAATGCCCACTCAGCTGCCAGGGGCCCCGGGGCAGACATGACATCCCGGTTTACCACGAGGAGCCAGGGACCCTGCCCAAGCTAGAGCACCTGCGATGGTGCGGGGCTGGAGGTCAGGTCTGCACCCCTTAGGGCCCCTTGCCTCTCCCTGCTGCTCAGCCGGGACCACATACCCACCGCCTCACCTGAGCCTCACGCCCCACCAGGTAGGAGTATCTCCTCTGTGGTCTAAGGGGAAACAGATGCACAGAGCAGAACCTAAAATCATGTGCACAAACCACCCCAGCAACAAGTGACGGGGTTCGGGAGCCCCTGAGGGAAGATGGGTCTGGGGCACTTGGAGAGCACAGACAGGAAGTGAGGGGCTGCCCCGAGCTCGGGGGACAGGGGGCTTCTGGAGCAGGTGCACCGTGCTGGCTAGAGAGCGAGGGGAAGGCAGCCCAGGTGAGGGAGGGTCAGCTAGGAGAGCGCAGAGTGAGCCCCAGCTGGGGTCCACGGGGGCTGCAGCCCTAGGCGGTGAAGGGGCCCTAGTAGACACATGGGATGGGAGTTCCCATCCAGGACAGCTTGCCCTCCTTACGGAGTCTCCCCTGAGCATGGGGCCCACAGCGCCACCTCTGGTGGCCAAGGGGATGGAATCCAAATTTGGGATTTGGGAGGGCAAATGGGGGTGGGGAGGGCCTTTCGATGTCCCTCCAGCTCCCCCTTCCTGCACACCCCTAAACATTTTAACCAATCACCCCAGCCTTCCCCCACCCCTGCCCCCTCAAGTCCTTGGAGGAGAAGCTACAGCAGATGCCACCAAAACCCACCTCCACTGCTCACCGGACCCCCCCTCCAAGCTTCAGCTTCCTGATGAAGATGAAGAGGAGGAGGAGGAGAGAGTGGGAGGGGAAGTGGAGAGGACTCATTGCTGTGCCAGCCTAGGGGACCCCAGGGGGCTAACCAGACAGCCAGGTGCCCCGGCGGGGGCCATGGTAGGGGGACCCAGGTTCCATGGAGAATAGAGGACCCTGCACAGAGCCGGCTCCCTGGGGACCCTGACTCAGTGGTCAGTCCTTGGAGAAAGGGTCCAAAGGATGCCAGGAGCCAGCCTCCCCTCCTCACCCTGAGGATTTCCTAGCCCCAGCCACAGGAAGTGAGTAACCACCTCTCAAGACCTACTGGCGACAGCCCCAGAGCCAAGGACAGAGTTAGGAAGTGTGGCCAGGCTGACGAGCAGACTGAGGGCTCCTTTCCACCAAGCCTGGGGTGCTCAACGGTCTGCCAGGCCCAAGGGGACCAGGCCCCACCGCCCACCTCCCAGAGCAGCAAGGAGATGGACAGAGGGACTGAGGAGGGACTGGCCTCCTCACAGCTGTCTAGAGCACCTCTCCCAGCCCACCTCCTGGGTATTCCTGGCATACCAGGAATAGCATGGATCTCACTCACTCCCTGAATCTGGGAGGGTTAGGTGCTGTGGGAAAGCCCAGTCAAACAAACTGTGGGGGGAACTCCCATATCCCAAAGTTAAACAAAAACAGATGAGCTTATACTCTTCAGTGTTCCCCAGTGTCTGTTGGGAATAAAACACATATGCACATACAAGCTATGAAGCATGAATTATGTCATTTTGGTGATTCCATCTATGACTTAAACGCACTGATATTCGCATTTAAAACTGGCATTGGGCGATGTGAAGATAAATGGTAAAGTGCATGCTGATAAGGTACATTCTTAACCTTTCTTTCCTTAGAACGACATTAAGTAGCCAATAGCGGGCAGCCACTGGGCCGGAGCTGGGCCTGTGCTCAAGGTCAATGCCTCCAGCAGGGCCGTCCGTATAAGGGACTCTGGGAGCGGGGACCAGAGGCGGGACGGAGGGTCACGGGGGCTGGGACGCGCTCTGTAGGGCTCACAGGTGTGGCGGTTAGTGCCAACCAGGCAAAGTTACAGGCTTTGCATGTGTTTTGCTATGCATCAGTCAGAGCTTACCTTTCAATTCTGCCTGCCGGTTTTCCAGGACGGGTCTGTCTGGGGTGTGTGTGACAGATCAGCCCTTCCCTCAGTGGCTGCCCATCACAGAGAACAGGGGTTGGTTTTCTGGTCAGGACTGTGGAGTTCTGTATAAAAGCACAGCCCACTCCTGGGGGCCAGGGACAAGGGCCTTCCTAGGTAGGGGGGTAAGGGGTGGGAGTGACAGCCCTGGCCACACACACAGATGTTGGCAAGAACATTCCAGAACACTGGGGTCGAGGGGCAGACATTTATAAACAGGCATAGGTACATGCATGTCTGTAGGTTGCTTTTGTGCTGTTCTCTCTGAACGCAGGTGTGCTGGCTGGAGCTGGGAGTCCTGGCAGGGCTAAGCCCCTCTGCGGGCCCCAGCCAAGCAGACCCAATGGGGAGGAGTATAACAAGTCTGTGGCTGTGGTCATTTTACAGGAAGGGCTTAGCCAAATTTCCTCATAGCAAAAAGTGAAGGACAGAAAACATGCTAACACAGATAAAAATTAGACGGGGTTGTTCCTGAGTCCACAGGGAGCTCCTTTTGAAATGGCTCCCCACCCAAGTTCTGCCCCTAAGCAGGGGACTGGCCTCAGTGGCAGACTCCTCGCAGGCAGGGGTGTGTTGGATGCATTCACTTGTGTCGAACAATGGACAGCCTGGTTATGTGGAAGTCTGATTTATGAGTGCATGGGTAGCTGGATAAGTGGGTGGGTGAGAGGATGGATGGATGGATGGATGGATGGATGGATGGATGGATAGATGGATGGATGGGTTAGTGTATGAATGGGTGAATGGGTTGGTTAAAGGATGGATGGATCAATGGATGGATGGATGGGTTAGTGTATGAATGGGTGAATGAGTTGGTTAAAGGATGGATGGATGGATGGTTGGACGGATGGATGGATAGATGGGTATTTGGATGAATGGGTAGATACACCTGTAGATGAATGAAAAAGTATAATTGTTTTATAAGATTTAAACTTTATTTTGATGGCAAGACACAACACAATGACAATTGAATGGATGAAAGATAAAACTTTTTGTTACTTTTGTTCCAAATGTGAGAAGGCTTCCAGGCAGGTCCACACAAGGGGTTGTACCCAGGGACAGGATAGCAGCAAGCTGGAGCGGCAGGGAGCAGCTTACCTGTGGCAAGCAGGGTGGGGTTAGCTAGGATTCCCAGGCTCCCTGTGGACTGGCTAATTTGAATAAGTTTCCGAGTTCCAGGGTATGAGGCCGTCCACAGTTATTCGGTCCCTGACCCCTAGGTGATTAGGCACACAGCGGCCCAGAGTGTGAGAGCCCAGCAAGGGAAATGTCGGAGCATGAACTTAACTGCTAACAAAAACTGACCAGCCTCCAACCTGAGCCTCAAAAGTGGATCAAAACGGTATTGTTCAAAAACTACATTACAGGACACCTGGATGGCTCAGTCGATTAAGCGCCTGCCTTCAGCTCAGGTCATGATCCTGGGGTCCTGGGATCGAGCCCCGCATCATCATCATCGGGCTTTCTGCTCAGTGGGGAGCCTGCTTCTCCCTCTCCTGCTGTGTCTCTCCCTCCCTCTCATGTTAACGTGCACTCTCTCTCTCAAATAAATAAAATCTTAGAAAAAAAACCCTACATTACAGCGGTATATGGAAAAGTGTGTAGACGGACGGATGCCTTTCGGAGTTCTCTCAGTCAATAGTATTTACAGAAGCAGCAACACTGGATTCAGGTAATTGAGGATTTTCATCCCATAGACAAGGTACCCGAGAATGTACCAGCTGGGAATTTCGAGAAGTCTCTGTTCTGATGGGTCTCAACATGCTTTGGTCTTCCTGAACTGAGAAAGGCAATAGATCCTCTCACCCAGAAAAGGCACACACGTACGATTCTGTGTACCATTTAGAGGGCTGCATACCCATTTAGTGGACCCCATGCAGTTCCTCGCCAGAGCCCTGTCCCCACCTGGGAAGTGAGAACTCTCAGGGTAAGGAGTCCTAAAGTGGTAGGACAGGCCAGTACTCCAGGGCGTCACCTGAGTCACCCAGGCCAGGGAGGGACTTGACTCAAGTCAATGCAACCAGTCCACATGGCCACGTCAGGCGCAGATCCTGATACACCTTCCCGGGACTCAGTTTCCCTATCTCCAAGAGAACGGAGTGGAACTGGATCACTGTTTGTGGACTTGCTTCAGAGAAGGTAACAGGGAAAGGGGAGACCAGCAGATGGGCTTCTGACCCTCCGATCTATTCCCCAATTCCACTTTATCTGGTCTCTTTTGAAGGAAAGGTTTTAAGACCTTAAAAATATATACATTGGAAAGGTCCTGCCTTGCAAGCTTTGAAGCTGCTAAGATCCGTAAGTCTCCAAGTCTCCTGAGTGAAGCCAAGACAACCAATCAGTGTTGAAGTGGGAGGAGACTGTTGCCAAACATCCCCAGATTCGGCGGGAGGGGGCACAAACCTCACAGGTCGCCAGAAAACAAGACAGGGGAAGGTGCTCCTTCTCCAAAGTCTTTTCCACGTTTCTGCCACTTGGGAGGCCGGCTGCCTGTTTACGCTGGAACTCGGACAGCAGAACAATCAGGTGGGGGAAGTAATGAGAAGAGCCAAACGTTGTGTTAGACAAACTCCCTCACTTACGCAGTAAGCCAACTGCCGACCGCGATGCCAGAAGGAAGAATGCTAGCTTTTAGGGGTGACCCGCTATGCAATCCACTTTTCACATCCATGATTGCATTTAATTGAGAAAGGGGACAGTACGGCAGTTAAGCACACAGACTTTGGAGCAAGTCTGCCTGGGTTCCTGCGAGGATTAGCTGAGTTCATCCATTTAGGTGCTTAGAAAAATGCCTGACACAGAACACAAGTTACGGATGGGTGAGGGCTGTAATTAATCCTCACCACTCCCCCTATGACACTTGTCATGCTCTCTGCTCCTCTCCCAGCTCAGAGAGGTTAAGCCACCTTCCCGAGGTCCTTAGGCAGGGAGCGTGGGGACGGGGATCCAGGACCTGCTGCTTTTGAGCACTGGACACCTTTGCCACCCTGTGGCTCTAAAGGGCAGCCAGTCTACACAATAGAACATTCCTTGGGCTAACCTGGAAATCTTCCATGTGGCTCACGGAGCTCTCAAGGCTCACAGGGCAGGCAGAGCCCCAGGTTGCGGCAGCTGTCCCAGCCTGGCCTCTGCAGGCGTGGGTTCTAGAAACTGTAGCCGGACTGGCCACCCCTGGTTGCTGGGCAGGAGCCCTGGGCTGGGCTGGAGGTGGAGGGAGGAAGTGCCCAGGAGGGCGGTGACATCACCACCCAGCCCTTGAAAGATGAGCCGTTCCCTCCACCTCTTCAGCTCCTGGGAGGGGTGAGGACATCAGGCAGCCCTGCCGGGACGGAGGGAGCACCCGAGGTGCCTGTGTGGCTCCCTCTGGACAAGGGGGCCCCCCGGGCAGGGGCTGGTCCAGTTGCCTCCCCACTGCCAGGAGGACAGGAGGTCCCAGCACAAGGAGAGAGCCGGCAGGTGAGTGTCCCAGGGGCTGATTTCTCGGGCTGGGGGGAAAGTTCCCTTCCTTTCCCAGTCCTGACAAGTAACAAGACGGGCTCCACGCAGGAGGAATGATCTTGTTTGTTCTAGGTTTGTCTTCCTCCTGAATGAGACAGCCATGTGTGTACTTGTGTGAACAATTTAGTGATTTGATTTTTATGGACTCTGGGTAGCTGCCTTGGACTTTGGCAGCAAGGAGCAAGCAGGGATGGGTGTGGGGTTTAGACTCTGGAATCCAGCTTTTAACTCACAGCTGTGCAGCTCATGAGCCCCGTGTGACCCTGGACAAGTTCCTTAACCTCTCTGAGCCTCAGTCTCTCTGTCTGTGAAGTACCCTGCTTGCTGGCTGCCGGGGTGGCAGGAGTTAAATCAGACGGCAGAGGGGAGAGGGTCTGTCAATGCTGCCGCTGGGAAGTGGTAACTCAGGCAGGCTGAAAGCCCCTCGGGTCCTGGTCCTGGTCCTGGTCCTGATCCTGGTCCTGGCCCTGGTCCTGGCTGTCCAGGGCAGAGTGATAAACCTGGACACCGGTTCAGAGCCTGGGCTTGGCACGGGTTGGAGTCCCAGCTCTGTTCTCCTTCCCTGTGTAACGTTTTTGAGCAAATTATGTCCTCCAACCCCCGCCCCCATTTCCTGCGCATGAAGATGATTTGGCAGGGTGGTGGAAGGGTAGACATGGGCAAGTGCCTGCCTGTGAAGCCCCACAGCTGCGGTGGGTGCTCCGTGAGGGCTGCTGAGGGCAGGTAGCTGCGTGAGCCGGGGCTGGGTGGGCAATGGGCGTTGCTGTGGCGGGCAGGTTAGAATGTGCCTCCCTGAGTCACAGGCTGTCTCTGGTTCCTGCCCACAGGGAGCGGGAGCTCTGGCCCAGGTGTGGGGCACTGGGGGGCCCTGGGCCAACCCTCTTGAATTCCTTCTCAAAAAGGGAGAAGGGCTCGGGCTGGGGCCAGGGTGAGCGACCCCAGAGGACACTGCCTGCTCCCTCTTCTTTGGAGGAACGCCTTCCTGTGACCCCAGCAGCAGCGGGGTGATGGCGAGCCCCACAAGCTTGAGGAAAGAGTGTGCCATTTCCCCTTGCGTGAGGTGGAAGGCAGGCAGGTCTGGGGAACAGCCAGGGGAAGAGGTTTGGGAAAACATTGAAAACAAGAAGGCTCCCATGCCATCCCCGCAGGCGAAACCCTAGGGCCCCATTCCAGCCCTGCCCTAAGCTCACACAATCCCTGTGATCCTTTGGTCTTTGTTCCAGACAGGGGATGCCTCAGCCTCTTGGGGACTCTGGCCCTGTCACTCACACACAGGGGAAGGTTCCAATGACTGACTGAGCCTAGAGCAGGGGGAAGGGTCTAAGGACTTGGGATTAGACCAAATTTGAGAGATGCTGGCCAAGCAGGGACCATGCAGGGGAAATAGCCGTGCGACGTGGTCTCAGCTCACACAGTGACAGGGTCTGGCCCTCAGAGCGGGTCAGAGGGACGGTTTTCAGAATGAAAGCAGGGCTCTTCTCTCTCTCGGTTCACGGCTGACTCCCCTGCACAGAGAACCGAGAACCGTGCTCCCCGTAAGGCAGGCTCTGGTCACTCTCTGCTGAATGACTGGATGGATGGATGGATGGATGGATGGATGGATGGATGGATGGATGGGTAGAATTCCTAAGTGACAGATGCCCATCTGAAAAGGCTACATACTGTATGATTTCAGTTATATGACATTCTGGAAAAGGCAAAACTATAGGGATTGTAAAAAGATCAGTAGCTGCCAGGGGTCAGGGGGAGGGAGGGGTGAATAGGCAGAGCACAGAGGATGTTTAGGGCAGCAAAACTGCTTTTATGAGGCTGTAGTGGAAGATACACATCATTATACATTTGATCTCACCCATAGAATGTACAAGGGAGCCCCGTGGACTTTGGGAAATAATGATATATAGGTATTCACTGTAGGAAATGTACCCCTCTGGCAGGGGATGTTGATCATGGGGGAGGTTGTGGGTATGTGGGGGCAGGGAGCATATGGGAAGTCTCTGTACTTCCTGCTCAATTTTTCTGTGAACCTAAAACTGCCCTAAAAATATCGAGCCTATTAAAAAAAAAAAAAAGCACAAAGCAGATCTGTGTGTCACTTTGAGGATTCAGAAGGCACTTAGAGTATCTCAAGACCATGAGCCAAATAATCAGAACCTACTAAGATTTGACAGCCCGAATGCATCACTTCCAACACGTACCCAGTCTAGGAATCCCCTGACCTGTGAGTATCTTTCTTAGTGCACATGCTTCCAGGGACGGGGAGCTCACTACTTCACCGGCCAGCCCGCTCCATCTCAGGAGAGTTCTATTGTTAAGAAGTCCTTCCTTAGACTGGAGCTAAACTCCTCTCCCACTGAGCAATGATCCACTTTCTATTTCTTGGAGCTGGAGTGTACAAATTTTAGTCCTCGTAGGCCCTCTCTGAGCTAAACATCCGCAACTCCTTCATCAAGACACACTTTCTCTTGCAAACCCAAAGAGTCAGCTACCTCTTTGACTCTGTCATCAAAGTGGGATCTGGAGGATCCTAGAGGCTAGAAAAATATGAGCCTCCCCCCAAAAATCATCACAGCACAAAGCAGGGTGCTACACACACGACCTCTGGGTTCAAATGCTGAATGTTTACTAGTTAGGGATGCTCTCTGAGACTGCTTTCTCCACGGTGCAGTGGGGATCATCCTTCCCATTTCTGAGGACCATGGTGAGGTGTAACTCAGATGGTGTTGGCGCGGTGTGGGCAGGCATCAGGCTCACTGCAGGTGCCCACCTAGCAGAGGGACGGCCTATCGGGGCAAGAACAGGGTCTAGGACCATCAGAGGTGTTGTCTTTGCCCTGCAATGGGGCCCCCGCATCCTGGGGATTCCCAGGGAAAAGAGCACCCCAGCATGCACGTGCTCATGTTCCCAGACAATGCATCCTTGGGTGGTGACAGCAGGAGCCCTGTCATACTTCCCTTCGGGGCTCAAACTTTAGGTTTCCAGCGCCCCCCACCCCCAACGCCTGTGGGCCTCCTGATCTCTGGGGCCTGTGGAGCGCTGTCAGGTGGGGCACAGAGAACTGGCTTCCAGACCCCAATCCAAACTCCCCAGACAGCAGAGAGACCTCAGACCAGTCATTTCACTTCTCTGGGCCTCATGGGGCCAATTGAAAATCAGCGCTATCTGGACCGGACATCCCACAGGATGTTATAAACTGCAGAGTGCCTGTCACGTCACTGGTTGTTATTGTGCTGATCTGTACCTATGACCCAGTGTCTCTTCTTTCCTGAGGGCTCCCTGAGCGACCACACTCCAGCGTGGGCATTGCCTGACGGGGAAAGACTGGCCATTTCCAAACGTTGCTGCGCATCCGGTCATGTGGAGGCTGGCTTCCTCCTCCCGCCACCTACAGACCCCAGGGTCCTCTCCTGGGACTCTTAACTCCTCCCAGCTCCCGGGATTTTGATGCAGGTGGGCCTCTGTCCACATTTGGGAGACAAACAGCCTTAGCAAAGGGCTTTCTGAGGGGAGCACCCTTGAGGAGAAATCAGGCCCTGTCCCTGCCCAGGACTCTCCTCGGTGGATGTTGTTAAATGTCAGGTAGTAAAGTGGGGGTGGGAGAAGGGGCCTCTGGGCTCTCTTCTGACCAGAAATGTCCAGAAAAGAATGTCTAGAATGCAAGAACGTGGCGGGGGAGATGAAAAGCCAGACGAGGCAGGACCGGGGTGCCTCCACCCAGCACAGGTGGGCTCAGCAGGGGCAAAGGCCTGTGGACGAGGCTGTCTGCACAGATCATCTGTGGTGGCCGAAACAATGAGAAGCAGGGGACTCAAATGAACTGGGGCACGAGGGGCAATAGACCCGCATGGCAGCGATGCTTCGCCCCCTCCCTGCCCCCTCCCTGCCCCTCCTCCTCCTGGCTCAGAAGCCATCCGCAGGGACTGAATCCCACCCCCACTCCTCCCCAGCCAGGTGACCCAGGACAACCCCTCAGCGTCTCCTAGCGTTGGTTCATTCAGCTACAAATAATCATAGAACTGGAAACTTCTTAAAAGGAACCGGGAACTGCCTGTCCTGTCTGGTGCCTTCGAAGTGGGTGGTTGGCTTGTTAAATGCAACAGGGCGCCTGCGCGTCAGGGATGTGTCCATTCTCCTCCTCCAAGGCCAGCTGCACACGCAGTGCTCTACACACTCAGAGGAGGTCTGGAAGGAGTGGGGGCGGGGTGGGGGGAAACCAGAGGGAGCGCTGCCCCTGGGAGGGAGCTCGGGGCAGGGCCAGAGCCAGGAGGCAGGCTTCCTGGCCACTGTATACACTTTTCTACTCTTCGAAATTCTTAATCTTGAGCATGCATATCCCTTTGCAGAATTTCAATATATATATATATATTTTTTTTTTTTTTTAAAGAAATTGAAGTGGAAAATAAGGAGACAAAATCCCCCAAGATGCCCACTCTCCACAGCCTGAGTCTGTCCTGCAGATGAAGGGAGGGGACAATTCACACATTGGCCCCAGCACCCAGGACCAGTGCAGGGAAGAGGCAGCCGGGGAACAGCAGGGACCCCCGGGTGGGGGGACAGGCCGGCCTTCTGGATCATTTGTGAGTTTTTGAGGAAGTGCGTTCGCTGAGCAGCTACAGTGTGGGGGCTCTGTATTGGGCACCAGGGTGCTGCTGGGGACAAAAACTGCTTGTCATGCTCAGACTCTGGGGAGGAGTTTTTTTCTGGGGAAAAAAAAATCTTTTTTTTACTTACATGTGCATTTCAGCCAAATGAGAAATTAATCCCATCAAATAATCCAAGAAAGGGGAAGACGTTGTAGAAAAAAATCAGTGTGATCAATGAATTAGTGCGATCAAGGAAACCGACTGAAGTCTAAGGTTTGGCTGACAAATTTGGCTGTAACGTAATTTGGAAGCTTAATAGCCGTTTAAAAAGGATGCTTAAAAATTTTTAGAAAATGATCCTCATCTGGCAGAACTAAGCTGGTCACATCTGGGAGAAAGAACTTTCTTAGACTAGCATGGAGCAGGGCTGAGGGGTGCAAGGTGACCCAGAGCCAGAGCCCGCAGCACCCGCCTGGCTGGTAGGGGCTGTACCAGGGGAGGCTCAGGCAGGCCTGGGGGGACATCAGTCTCTGCAGTGATAGTAAGAGGCATCTGGCCATCAGAAGCCACAGCCATTAAGCACTGGACCCTCTGAGTGTGGCTCTGGCCACCTAGAGAGAACAGGTGTCCCGAGGAGACCTCTTTGTCCCTACAGACTAATATTTGGGTGATGAGTTGCCAGGCTTCATCTCTTGTGAGCCTCACCATGCAAGCCAGCCGCCCCCAAAGGCTCTGGGCCACCAACGAGAGGGCACCTCTCAGCCCCCCAGTCCTGAGCCTCAGGCCCCTAAGAGGGTCCCTTCCCAGGGAGTCCCACGGCAGCCATTCACAGACCTACATCTCTCTGCAAAGTCCACTCCTTTGAAGGTCTGTCTGGATGCTGAGAGCAGGCTTCCCCGAAGGCGGCCTCCAGCCAGCTGCGGTCCTGGGCCAGGGGGCCGCATGGGGGATACTGGCCTGGTGGCCTCCAGCCCAGCGTTCCGACCCAGGCGTGGCCAAGCGGTTGCTGACAGACGCAGAACAAGTCTCTGACTTCTCTGAGCCTCCCTTTTCTCACCCGCATCATGGCGTAAAGCCCACGGGCCACAGCCATCGTGCGGCTGATAGCCCAGGACGTGCAAGCAGATGCCACACAAGGCCACACTCCGCCTGTCCCTGCCTTCCTGAGCCACTTACTGACGCTGCTCCAGGCTCACCAGCTCAGTACCTGCCCGCGAGGTACACAGAGCCTGGTCAGAGAAACTCTCCCACAGCACTCTGCCTCTGTGACCCCTGGTGTCATCCCCAGAGGGCCCGGGACAGTCACACGCATGGCGTCCTGAACCCAGAGCCAACGGCAGGGTCTCTACTCCGCCCCCCTTGGGCCTCTGTCACCACCAACAGATACACACACACACACACACACATACATATCACACACAGAGACCACACATACATACCACACACGCCTTACACGTCACACGTAGACAGGGACACACACCACACACACATATGCACCACACACCACACACATGCACACTGCCTCTCTGTTGCCTACATGTCCCCGCATCCGGCTTGTGACACGTCTATCATGTCTGAATTGTCTTTGTGGGCAGGTTTCAAGTCCTTTCCCATGAGGGTCCCAGACCCGAGGGAAGAGGAGGGTGTGCCTACACGGGGGAAGAGGGAGCCGTGGGAGAGACGAGGCACAGAGACTGCCCAGTGCCACCTGAGATATATCTCAGCCCCACCTCTGGGCTCCTCTGCCACCCAACACTCTCACAAGTATTCCTTCTGATGAACCCACAAGCAGGGACGCTCTCCCCACATGAGAGTCAAGGAAATGTCTCTAGAGCCAAATCGGAGCTGATCAGAGGCCAGGCTAGGTTGGGACGTGGTCTGGTTCTTCCCATGAGGACATCATGCCTCCCTGGATAGGCAACAGTATCAAGATAGGGACCCTTCAACCTGGGCGCTTCCCACAGTGGGACGTAATCCAAAAGCCCCAGCTGGGTGCTAACAGCCCTGATGGGGACACCTTACATGTCCCTGGCCATGGACCCAGGCTTACTGTAAAAATAAGTATCAGCCACGGGAATTTTCCTTGCAAATGGCCTGGGGAACTTCTTCCAAGAGTCTATTTGGACTGTGGTAACTGTGGCTGAGGGGGAAGAGGTGGGGCCCCGCGGGGCAGCCACCGCACAGAAAAGCCCTTACATCTGAGGGACAATGGAAATGACGATTATTCCTGAGGCAGGAAAGGGAGCTGAGGCTTAATGAGGTCCTGGGTGCCAGGGGTGATCCACTGGGGCCTCGCCACAACCTGCATGCTGGAGATAAAGCTCCTTGTCCTATGAGTGGGGGGACCCAGGCTCAGAGAGGGGACCCCTCACTTGATATCACACCATTAACTCTATCATCCCAGGTCTTCCGTTACACAGCAAATCTGCCTCACATGTCCCAGCTGGCTGGACCTGAGGCAACCAGGGGAGGTAGTTGAATAACTGGGGGGACAGGGGAAGGCTGCAGGCAACATACGAACGAAGGAAAATCGAGCTGGCTTCAGGTTTTCTGCAGCAACAAATACACCTGACCCCAGAAAGCACCTACAGATTCAGGAGGGAAACGGGCTGTGATACTGAATGGTCCTCCATGAGCAAAGCCAGCAGAAAGACATGCTCAAATCTGAGAGGCTCACAAAACATGTCATCCCTGCAACTGTCATGGAAAAAATCACTCAAAGACATAACCCAGGCGACAGAGGCATGAATAAGATCTAGAACAGAGGTTGGGGAAGGATTTGCTTCTGCCCTTTTCTTTTGTTTCACAGGGACCCCAAATTCAGGAAATCAGTCTGAGCCCTCTGACACTGAGGGCTTATGCCTGGTAGAAAACCGAATCTTCCCAGAACTTCCCTCAGCAGCAATTCATCTGGGTACCTTTCCCTGGGTTTTAGAAGCCTGCTGAATCCACCTGCTCATAGCTGGAGGCTGGGTAAACAGGAAACCACTGAAGAAACAGTTCATAAATACTTCAGACATTTCATTTTAAATGAAAACATGATTGCGTATTTATCAGTTTTTATGTAAGCAAGTCTTTTCCTTTGAACACAAGTTCGCTGATTATCTTCCTTACATAAGCTAACCCATAATTGATTCCCTATGTTTTTAAAAATAGGAGAGGGGCGCCTGGGTGGCTCAGTCGTTAAGCGTCTGCCTTTGGCCCAGGTCATGATCCCAGTGTCATGGGATCGAGCCCCATATCGGGCTCCCTGCTCCACGGGAAGCCTGCTTCTCCCTCTCCCACTCCCCCTGCTTGTGTTCCTGCTATCACTATCTCTCTCTGTCAAATAAATAAATAAAATCTTTAAAATAAATAAATAAATAAATAAATAAAATAAAAATAGGAGAAAACACTTAGCTTATTTAAATATCTTCATTACAAAAGTAATATATATCCTTCATAGAAAAATTGGAGGCTACTACAAAGAATAAAGAAAATGCAAAAGCAACCCAGGATCCCAGGCTCAAAAGCAAACACCATCAGTTAATGATTTGGTATTTTGCCTACCATGTTGTATATACAATTTAGTGTCCAGGTTTTTTTTTCTGCTTGACATGATATCAGAAATATTCTGTCTTTTTTTTTTTTTTTTTGTAAACTGTTTGGAGCATCATTTTTCCTAAAGATTTATTTATTTATTTGAGAGACAGAAAGAGAGAGAGCAGGAGCGGGAGGAGCAGAGGGTAAGGGAGAGAGAGAGAATCTCAAACAGACTCCCTGCTGAGTGGGGAGACCAATGCAGGGCTCAATCTCACGCCCCTGAGATCACGACCTGAGCTGAAACCAAGAGTCTGACGCTTAACAGACTGAGCCAGGAGGCCCTGGAGCATCATTTTAAAAATATTTAACTAATTTCCTGGTCCTAAACATTTTGGTTTTTCTTATTTTCCTCTTCTGAATGCAGCTTTTCCTGTCCTTTTGATTCTTTTCAGAAATACCAAGCAAAAAGGAAACGGAATTTTTTAGGTTCTTGATTTGCTTCACCGAATTATCCAAACTGAATTTTCTGGAGACAGGTTTGGGAACCACTCCACCCTCTCCTGCCTATGTTCAGAGGAGATATCCAAGCCACATCTGCTGCCTTTCTCAGTCTGAGACCGGCCCATTAGACCCTTGCAAATCAGATTGTTTTTACGTTGTATTGGGTGCCTCCAGGAATTGGAGCCAGGCAGCCAGAGACTGGAGACGGGGGGATCTGGCATCTCATCAGATGCAAACTCTTACTAATAGCAATCCTTACTGAGAACCTATTAAAAACCAATCCCATTTCCCCAGTAAGGAAACTGAGGCTCAGAGGGGCTAAGGGACCGGGCAGTAAGCAGGGACACAGGACCGTGGCCCCTGTTTCTCCTGCGGCAGGCTTCAGAGCAGTGTGTGGGGGAAGGTGAGCAGTTTGGAAACAGACTCTGCCTAGCATAGATGCACAGTGGGCCAGGTGGGGAATTGCAGGGGCTTTTGGTTCTAGTCCCCAAACTGGAAAACACAAGGGACGAGACAAGCTCGTGCACGTCAGAAATTCTCATCGATCCCGACTCAGGAAGTGGGAATTTTCCACCTGCTTTAGCACCAGAAATGATGAACCCTGGGGTCCTGCACAATCCCCCATCCCACCCCAACCCAGCCAGGTCTGCAAAGGTCTCAGAGCCCTGGACAAGGTTGCAAGACCCCTCGTGGCAGCTGAGCTGCAGACCACGGGTCCTGAGCAGGGTTGCACAAAGAGATAACAGTGCTCTGATGTTCGGCCCCCTTTCTCCATCCTACCCCACCCCACCCCAGCCACAAGAAAAAGGCAGCCCGGTGGGTTAGAATAAATGCAGACATTGGTCTAAGACACTTAGACTTACTCTGCACTTCATAGCTGGGTGGTCTTCTGGGGGTTAGTGACCTCTCTGAAGTTCATTTTCACCCAGAAATCAGATGGCGTCACACCCAATGTAAGCCTCTCACAGTGTTGCTTGGAGAATTAAGGGAGATCAGGTCTGGGAATCACCTGACATAGAATTGACAGCTCTAGGACCTTCACATCATACGAATTTCATATATGGTCTCAAACTGGAAAGGCCAAGGAACAACAGGGCCGTCGCATTGGATTAGGCAGCTATAGGTAGTTGTAGGGCATCATTCTGTAGAATTTAAGGAATCTTGGTCCAAATACACCAAAAACACTGCCCAGACTTAACTTGAACACTTCCAGTGACAGGAAACTCACTACTGCAAAAAGCAATGCAATCCGGCAAAGATTCAATCAGCCACCACACTGCCGGGACCAGACATTCAGAGAAGCAAGGACCCTGTCCTGTGCCCAAGGGACTGACCATATGGCAGTCGGGATGGCTGAAAAGACAAAGGAAAGCGTGTGTGTGTGTGTGATCTGAGCCTGTTTTGTTGTTTATTAAAATGAGGACAATACTATGAGCCCCCCTCCTTCTTACAGGACTGAGGGGAGCCCAAGGACACAGGAGCACTTCACACAGTGTCCCAGGCCTGGCTCTGCCACCAAACTGCTGAGGCTCAGTTTCTTCATCTGTAAAATGGGGCGATCAGTGCCCACCTAGCATTGTTGTGAGGGTTAAATGAGTTACTATGTGTTACGTGCTCAGAGCAGAGCGGGCGCCTGGCAGATGGTACACGCGTTTGCTGTCAACGTCACCTTCCTCATCCTTATCCGTCCTTCTGACAAATACCTCTCCCAAGCGTCTGCTGCGGACCAGAGCCAATGCGCGGAGGTGGGGGTCCAGGGGAGGGGAAGACAGAACCATCTCCTGCACTTCCAGCACCCCGCCCCCCACCCCCCGCCACCGACATGGCAGGGAGCGAGACCGTTAAGGTTGCTGTGTACACAGAGTGTACTCAGACATAACGGGCACACAGGGGCTGGGGGCCTCTCTGCAGGGACAGCTCAGCTAGGTCTCTGCAGGCCTCCTGGAGGAGGTGACATGAAGCTGGATCCGAAGTATGAACAGCAGTTGGAAGGGCTCCTCGTAGACTGGAAAGTGGGCAGGGAGGCAGAGAGGTAGACCTCTAACCAAGGCGTGCCCAGAGCCAGTGATTAAACTGGGAACCCTGCGAGCTCATTGACACATCACATCGGGCTTGAAATCAGCCCTGATAGGGATATTTTCACCACGAAAATCTGCACCCCCCCCCACCACCACCAAGAGCCAGCTATTAACATCACTGGCACACCGCACCCCAGCTTCTGGCCCTGACAGTTGGCTGAACAAGCCCACCACCCTCATCGGGACGGGTGTCCCAAGGACTAAGGACAGGACATCGGGAGCCACCCTTCCTCCTGCAAGCCGTCCTGGGCAAGTCCGAGGGAACGGCAGGAGTATTTCCTGAGCAAGTGCTCACTGGGAGCCCACCCCACACCAGGGGCTGGCCAGGGGTCCTGTGAATCGGTCCCTGGGGCAGCTCAGGATGAGTGCGGGGGGATTTTCTCAGGCACAAGCTTTCCTGACCAGGACAGACAGAACCTGGATTTTCTGGGGCTATAAACTGGCTACAGAAGCCAGACATGGCAGGAAGCTGACAGAACTTTGCATCAGGAGATGCAGAGGCAGGAACAAAAGAAACCATTAAGGTTTTGTTCATGCCTGCCTTCTGAGGAGATAAGGGATCACCTAGATCCTGCAGGTGGAGGCACCACAGGGGACTGCCCCCTCCCACCCCCCACCCCCCACAATGGCTCCCAGCCTCCCTCTACAAGCCCCTTCAAAGCCACTGACCCACACCTCACCCCCTCCGGAGTCCATCCTGTCGGGCATCTCCTGTCGGTCCATCCCCTCCTCCCGCCTCTCCCCCTTCCTCCATCTCCCCCCCCATCTCCTCCTCCACCTCCGATGCCACCACCTCTCCTGCCTGGCTGCCTCAGCCCCCTGACTCTCTGCCTCCCAACTAAGGGAAGCCCCCAAGCTCTCCAGAGTGATGGTGCCAGTCACACCCCGACAACACCACGCTTCGGCTGTTCAGGCATCCGAGTGCAAAAGCCATGAAGATGAGACCTACACGTGAAAGCTCTATGGTTGGGGTCACCTGGTGCGATCACGTCCTCCAGGAAGCCTCCCGTGCTCTGCACCCTTAGGCATACGCCAACCACATGGGAGATTCCTGAGGGCATGGGCTGGCTCTAGTTTACCGTTACAGTGACGCTATAAAGAAAGACCAGGGCTCAAATCCCAGCTCCCCGAGGCACTCATTGTGAGTCTGGCCTCTCTTTTCTCATCTGTGAAATGGGGACAGTAGTAGTACCTCCATCTGAGGTGGTTGTGGATTTCCTAAATTGATTCATGGAAAGCACCCAGAGCACTGCTTAGCGATCACAGTAAGCCCTACCAACGGAGGCTAGCCTATGTCCTCGCATACAGTTGGCACTCCTAAACTGAGGGAGTGAGTGATAGATAAACAAAGAAGAGTTTATTCATTACGTACCGAAATGATATTTTAAATATACAGACTTAAAAATATATTACTTTAGCCTGCTTCTTTTTCCATTTTTTTTGTCGTTGTTGTTTTTCAAATGTGGCTACTAGAAAATTTAAAATTACTTCATTAAAATGAGATCTCTATTGGACAACACTTCTCTAGGCTGTGGGAAACCAAAGAACCAACACCCAGGATTCATGAACAAGTGAACTGAAAGGAAGAGAAAGAGTGAGAGATGTCAGGAAAACCTATAAATTAAAAGAAACAAAAGAGACATATGAATCAATGCAGTATGTAAAGTAACTTGGGTTCTGATTCAAGAAAAAAACTGTAAGGCGCCTGGCTGGCTCAGTAGGTAGAGAATGTGACTCTTGATCTCAGGGTGGTGAGTTTAAGCCCCGAGTTGAGTGCTGAGCCTACTTAAAAAAAAAAATGAAGAAAAAATAACTTGAAAAAAATATGACATCATGAGACCATCAGAAATTGGAACAGCGCCTAGAGAGTTGATGCTAGTAAATTATTGTTGATTTCTTGTAGATGTTATAATGGGTATGCAGTGACACTTCTTGAAAAGAGTCCCTATCTGTTAGAGACGCACCCTGAAATATTTATGGAATAAAGGGTAAGCGTGTGAGATCTGCTTTAAATCTTACAGGAGAGGTGGGGTGGGTTTTGGTGTGGAAGAAACAAGATTGACTGTGAGTTGGTGCTCATGGAAGCTGGGTGATAGGTACATAGAGTTTCATGATGGTAACCTGTTGGCTTGTGTATATTTTCAAAGCTTTCCATAACAATAAGCTAAAAAACAAAAATAAAAAGACAAACCTGGGGCTCTGCCTGGGTTCCAATCCTGGTGGCTCCACCTTGCTAGCTGGGCCTCAGCTTGCTCCTCTGTGAAATAGGCAAGTAACAGTAGTCCCTACCCTGCAGAGGATGATCTGTACTGGGCGTTGAAATGTGCAAAGAAAATACATTTATTTTGCAGGTGCTTTACACATCATCACCAGTCTTCACAATACCCTTTCTTTGGGAGGTTATCCCCATTTACCCAAGGGGCTAGGTCTCCTGGCGCAGGTCATCAGCCAGACAAAACCAAGACACATCCCTGGTTTACCCACGTCCATGATGTCAATACCTGTGTCGGGGACTCACGGCCAACTTTTCCCATCCTCTCTGCTTCTCCGGTCTCGGGAGACTCAAGGGCCATTCCTTTGCAGTTCAACACAAAGAAACACGCTCCCCTTCCACTCCTTTCTAGAAAAGGTGTAACACAAGGCCAAACCTGGAGCTCTGCGATTAATTCTGAAGGTTGACTCCCTGGGTTCCAAAGGGCTCCACCTCCCGAAGCAGAACTGGGCAGAGGGCCATAGTCCCAGTGCAGGGGCCAGGCTCGGACTTGACTGTGGCTTTGTCTTGGGCAGGCCTGGCAGGCGGGGCCAGGCCCCAGGCTCCTCAGATACAGGCAGGCAGGGAGACATGCTTCCTGGTGAAGGGGAGCTTGCTAAGACTGACTCATTCCATCCTTCTCCATAAATGCCTTTGGATGCCATTAAGTGAGAAGATGAGCCCCTGAATCAGCACTGTGCTGGTCCCCCTACCCCTGCTTGCATGTTTCCCCGCAGCAGCCCATTTCCTCTTCAGGGACATGGTTGTGCAGTGGTCTCCAGAACGATCTATTACATCTGCTTTATTGTAATCGTGGAAATGAGGTCCCAGAGATGACAAGGCACTGATCCAAGGTCACCTCTGGTGCTCAGCGACAGAGACAGGAGATGGTCCTTGAAGGATGGCACTAGGATGTGGCTTGCTGTCCAAGTTCTTTTTGTCCTGCTCAGTGTGTCTGTGCTCTTCCCCCCTGTATCTCACGCTGAACATGACAAGCACATGGGGAATAGAAGGGTGTTGAATGAACAAATGAGCAGGAAGTGAAGGCTCAAGAGAACAGGGTCCTTTCAGAGCCAAGATCTCAGACGTCACAGCGAGCAGGAAAGCACAAAAGTCCACCCGCTCCGAATTGGGGGTTCTCCACTGTGCCTCTCGCACGCACCTGCAGCAGGGCCCGAACCACTTCGTGCCACGACAGGTTGTTTTTTCTCTGCAGCTGGCTCCAAGTCTCTGTCTATCCCTGAAAGTACAGTTTAGCCTCCTCCTCATGTTGTAAACCAGCTGCGTGGGAAGACAAGTCACGGTACACACCTGCTTAGGGCAGAAGAGCCAGGCCAGTGGCCAATGTGGCTAAGGCCCCCGGTCAGCTGCCCTCTCCTCCCGCCCCAGCAGACCCACTGCCACCCCTGGGCCACCAGGACCCTCTGGGAGCTAGAGAGTCTGCAGAAGAAATGAGCATTCTTCGGCACACCCAAACCTGAGCCTTTCCTGAGGAATTGCTTTTCTGGAAAACACACTCCCTCTGGACCCACAGCCTTCCTATCTTGCAAGGCTCTCTTGCAAGGATTTCTATCTCCTCCCTTTATAAATTATTTACGTGCACATGACATCAACCCTGGAACATACAGGAGAGTGGAAAGGACTCTCAGGTCTGGTGTGTGCCTGCCACACCATTGCACGGGCTAGGGGTGTGAGGTTGGGGTTTTTAAACATGTTCACAATCAGACAATATTAGCACCCAGCTCTTTCTTCTACGTGGGATGGGGACAGCTGTGGGGTGATTAAAAAAAAAGAAGAAGAAGAAAGAAAGAACAGGGGGTCTGGGTACCAGGATTCCAGGACTGGCTTCAAGGTTGAGAACTGCCACTAGCTGGCTGTGTGTCCTGGGAAAATGCTCACCATATCTGGGCCTCTGTGTCCACTTCTGTAATGTGAGGGGGTCTGATGAAATGCTCAAAAGCCCTTCCCACTCTAATATTCCAGGATCCTGTCAGGTTAACCTAGAAAGTGTTTCCAGGGGCGGAAGGAAGATGGAAGAGGGAATAGGCTTGGTCCAAGAATCCCATGCTTCAATTAAGACAGGTCCTCAGGCTCTGTCCCCAACAGCCCCAGTCCTGTGAGTGCCTCCAGACCCCCAATTGCCTCTGGTCTGCACCAAACCCCTAAAAGCCACTCCAGCAGGAGACAGGCAAGGCCTCCGCTCAGGTCGCAGGCCAGCACTTACTTGCTGTGTGACTTTAGACATCTCATCACCTCTCCGGGCCTCAGTCTTCCCTTCTGTAAAAGAGGGTGGGAGTAGGTTGAACGCTTTCTTTTTAAGGAACATTCTTTCCTCCAATAAAATTGTGTTGCAGTAACCTGACATGGGGCAGAGAGGAAGGGAACGCCGACATTTACGGAGCATTGAATATGTGTCGAGTTGTTCTAAGCACTTTGCAATCATTAACCTCCTTACACTCCCAGCAACCCTACAAAGTAGGTGCTATTAAAATCCCCATTCGATGGATGAAAAAGCTGAGGCCTGGAGGGGTTCAGCTGCTTGCCCGAGATGATACACAGCTAATAGGTGTTGAAGCTGGGATTCTGACCTGGTTGGATCTCAGTCATGAAACCCGGGTCCCTGGTCATTCCAACCCCTTGGGGACATCTCCAGGTTCCCAGCCCATGCTCTTCCACATTCTCATGTGTGCACTCGCGCGCGCGCGCACACACACACACACGCACCGTGGCTGCCCCTCTGTAACCCACCCCCCAAGCTTGCTGCTCAAGCCCCAAACCAAAGGCCCAGGGCCTGCCGATTTCCCAGGCCTGTGCCGGTTCCCCAGCCGGCTGCAGCCACCCCCAACACCCAGACGGGGGAACAAAGGCAAAGAAAGAGGTGGGAGCACAGGAAATGTCCTGGGGGGCGGGGGGGACAGGGGAGAGGCAACGTGGCTGGGGCACGCTGACCTTAAAAATAAGACTGTCAGTGGCTTAACCAGCAAAATGGTTTACTTGAGAACAGCAGAGAATTGCAATTTGGGACACACGAGCCACTGCAAAACCCTGGTCAAGCGAAGAGAACAAAGAGGAGAAATGCCCTTTCACAGAGGGAAGGGCCAACTTCCGACGGCTGATATAAAGAAAAAGCCTATTGGAGTAAACTTGGCGTGGTCCAAGCATAGTGGTTTCTCATTGGCTGAGCTGTGACTGTCTCTCATTGGCTGGGCTGTTGCTGGGCAAGAAAATAATCTTCGTTCTTTCTGCCGGAGTCCTAAGGCACAAACTTCTTTCTGCCCAGAGTGCATGCTGTCTGCTGGGTCTGCAAAGGGCTGTGAGGAGTGGTGTGGTGTGTGAACTCCCTAACCCTGCTGGCCTCCTGACCCCATTTTGCGTTTTTATTTTTTTATTTTATCTGGGAAAATATTTATTATCTTATTTATTTGTCTTTTCAAGTTTTTATTTCAATTCTAGTTAGCTAACATATATGGTAAAATTGGTTTCAGGTATAGAATTTAGTGATTCATCACTTAACACCTAATACCCAGGGCTAATCCTAACAAGCACCCTCCTTGATACCCATCACCCATCTAGCCCATCCCCCAACCCACTTCCTCTTGAGCAACCCTCAGTTTGTTCTCTATTGTTGAGAGTCTCTTATGGTTTGCTTCCCAATCTCTCTTTTTTTTCCTTCCAATATGTTCATCTGTTTTATTTCCTAAATTCCACATATGTGTGAAATCACAGGGTATTTGTCTATGACTGACTTGTTTCATTTAGCATAATACCCTCTAGTTCCATCCAGGTCATTGCAAATGGCAAGATTTCATTCTTTCTGATGGCTGAGTAATATTCCAGTGTGTGTGTGTGTGTGTGTGTGTGTGTGTGTGTGTGTTTATAACACATCTTTACCCATTCATCAGTCAATGGACATTTGGGCTCTTTCCATAGTTTGATTATTATTATTATTATTTTAAGATTTATTTGACAAAGAGAGACACAGCAAGAGAGGGAACACAAGCAGGGGGAGTGGGAGAGGGAGAAGCAGGCTTCCCGCAGAGCAGGGAGCCCGATGCAGGGCTCGATACCAGGATCCTGGGATCATGACCTGAGCCGAAGGCAGACGCTTAACAACTGAGCCACCCAGGTGCCCCTAGTTTGATTATTTTGATAATTCTGCTATAAACATCAAGGTGCATGTGTCCCTTTGAATCTGTCTTTCTGCATCCTTTGGGTAAAGTGACCCCATTTTATTTTTTTATTTTTTTTAGAGCAGAGGGAGGGGCAGAGGGAAAAGGAGAGAGAGAATCTCCAGGCTCCCCTCTGAGCGTGGAGCTCGACACGGGGCTCAATCTCACGACCCTGAGATCACGACCTGAGCCAAAATCCAGAGTCAGGTGCTTAACTGACTGAGCCATCCAGGCGCCCCCAAACCAACCCCATTTTGAATGAAGTTTTCCTTTATTCTGTTGCACAGGCACTAGGAAAATATATTACATGAAAACAGTTTGGAATAAAGGAATGGTTTCATAAATAACAATAAACAAATGCAATGCTTTTCTGAAAGGTGTCTTTGTGACAACCACAGAACAACATGGAAAAAATTCCCTTGGATTCCACGTAAAACCACAGGAGACAAAAGGATGGTTGCATGTGGCTATGCATAGGGCTAGAACTCTGGGAGACTTGAACATGTTTAAATGCTGTTTACTGTGGTTATATTATCTTATAAAACACAAAGGGCAGGTGGGATTGGTGTTAGGATGTCGGATGAAGTTGCCCAATCATGAAACCTTCAAAACCCAATGTGGGGAAAAGAAGCCAAACATGCTGAACAGAATAACCTGCCGTAATAAGCACAAGATAAAGATTGAACGAGGCCCCGGGCATCCGAGGGCGAGCAGAGTGCCGAGTCGGGCAAGTGAGCCCTTCCCTCTGCTGCAGAACACACTGGGGCCTCGGCTCCTCTTGCCTTTTCTGTAAATGTTTCCAAAACATTCCAGGCCCGTAGAGTGTGCAAATATCGGAAGAGCCCACGTGATGGAATTGGGTCTTCTGATTCTGCTCTCTAGGAGTTCCTAGGATGGGGGTTGACTTCCCAGAACCCCATCCTTCCCCAGAGATGGCTTTGACCTTTTTTCAGGGCAGGGGAAAAAAGGGTCCCTTGGAAACTGTGTGCCCAGGCCGCACACGCTTCTCCCCGGCTGCTGAGGCCAATAAGGCGCAGAGGCTCACCTCCTCCCCTCTCCGCCAGTGTTTACTATGGCCCAGACTATTCCCTGGTGACCGGCTATAAACAGCACTCTTACTGGTACTCATGGTAATCAGAGTTTAGAGAAAAGCATCTGTTCTGGAGAGGTGTCCAGGAGAGGGCTCTACGATGTGACTCAAGAGCCCTCGGTTCTTTCTGGCCCTGGCCTTGACTCCAAATTGCTGGGTGGTCTGAGAGATTCCACTTATTCAAGGAGCGAGTATTTTTTCAAGAGATTGGGACACGCAAATCGGTGCAGGCACAGCAGAAAGTGGGAAGATGAAGGAGGCAGGGCTCTTCCCTCTGAGGATACTGAATATAATGGGATAGATGGCCACACAAACACACCACACACACACCAGCCCCCACGCACACACCATGCACACACCACACACACACACACACCACACATACCGCACACACCACACAATCACACACACACACACCACACACACACCAGACACACACACAAGGCCAAAGGAGAACACCCACACTCACGTAGAAACTAGAACTACAGTCTCACGGTTTCCCTGGCTGGCTTTGTTTTGAAAAAGAGATCGGGCACCTGGGTGGCTCAGTTGGTTAAGCGACTGCCTTCGGCTCAGGTCATGATCCTGGAGTCCCGGGATCGAGTCCCGCATCGGGCTCCCTGCTCGGCAGGGAGTCTGCTTCTCCCTCTGACCTCCCCTCTCTCATGCTCTCTCTCTCTCAAATAAATAAATAAATAAAATCTTTTAAAAAAAAAAGAAAAAAGAAAAAGAGATCAATATTTCCAGCCATTAGCCAGCAATTAGGATCTGCCAGCCAGATCCAGGAACACCCCAGCAGGCAGACACAAGGGAGGGCAGTGAGGAAACGCTGGGCACTCCCCAGGGTGACGGAGTGGGAGGCCCTGGGTCACCTGTGCACCTGTCACTGTCCCTGTGGAAAAGAGAGGCCTGCGGGCAGGCTGAGGTCCCTCAGCAGGAGAGGGAACCCCACGGGGCAGAGGAAGGTCACCTTGCTCTTTCTCAGCAAGTAGCACGGAGGAATGAATGATTCGAATACATGACCTCTGACCTCCAGTTGAATTTTCTTCTTAGGGGCCAGGGAGGGCCTCCCAAAAAGGCAATCTACAAGGACTTTCTTCCCTTCCCCAGATCCCACTCCTTGAAGGATCAGCAGCACTTTGCTCCCTGTTGCTCCAAGTTCCAAATCCTGACCTCAGCTCAGCTTAGGGGTTCTGCTAAACCTTTTCCAGATGTTAACTATCTTCTGCCTCATTTCCTGCTTACCAACTCAGTCTCTTCTTTTTCTAATGTGCTCTCGTATTTCCTAAATTGTCCGCTGCCTTACCTCCACTCCCCACAACTAAACTCGGAGAGCTGGCTTCTAGAAGCCTGTGTGCCTGCTCTTTGCACAGGCTGATCTCGCTAAGTGGCTGGAACCTGGGGCTGGGCAGACCCACGGCTACACGCATCTACACGCACGTGCACCCAGGCACCCAGCTATTCACTCCCTTCCCGGACAGAAGCAAGAGGCCCCGTGAGATGGGGGGGACAGGAGCAAGAAGTCCCATGAGATGGGGGAGCGAGCTCAAGGTCTGGACAAGAAGGCGGGGGTCTAAGCCCTCACCCCCAGGTCTGGTCGGCAATGGCACTTGGAGGAGTCTCTGCACCCCACCTCCTCTGCAAGGCAAGCCCACAGCTGATGCCTCCCTCCCCGGATGGGAGTACAGTGGATCCTTGAACAAAGCGGGGGTTAGGGGTGCCGACACCCCTCCCCGTCATAAATCTGCATCTAATTTTTTACTTCCCCCAAACTTAACTGCTGATAGCTTACCGTGGACCCGAAGCCTTCCTGATAACATGAACAGCCGGTTAACAGAGAGGTTGTATGTTATATGTATTATATAGTATCCTCTTACAATAAAGGGAGAACAGCATCAGGAAGAGAAATTACATTTACAGGGCGGTACCGTATTTACTGGAAAACATCCACATGCGTGGACCGCTGGCGGTTCCAAGCTGGGCTGCGCAGGGATCAGCCACACAGAGGAAAGGGAAGAGGGATGGAGAGAGGCTTTGTCAGCAGAGCGCCGCTGGGCAGAAAGGCTCACATTTCTCAGAACTTGAGAGCACACTAGAGCAGGAACCACCAAAATGGGTTGGAACTGCTCGTCCCCAGCGGCCTTTCTCCTTAGGCTCGAAGCCCTGGGGACCCTCCAGCCCAGGCCTCTCCCCTGAGCTCCGGACCCACTCAGGGCCCAACAGCTACTTACACTCCCACCTGTGAGTTTCAGAAGCATCTTACACCAGGCATGTCAGCTTTCCTCTCTAAACACCCCTGGGATTCATCCTCTCCAGCCTCCATCATCCTGCTCCCAGATGAACGGGCAGAACCAGCTAATCAGTCTCCCTGCCTCCACGCTGCCCCTGCCACAGTCCTGTCCCCTCCTTCCGCCAGCAGCCACCAGGGCCTAACACATATCCACAGCAAGCTTCTCCCTGCCTCAGGGCCTTTGCACCTGCTGCTCTTTCCACCCAAACATCCTCCTCTCCACCATCATCCTTTTATCCAGTTTCCTCCTACGTACCCTCAGGTCTCAAAATAAATATCCATTCATCCCCCACACCAGGCTGGTTTAGGACTCCGTGTTACATCCTGTCATGGGATCTTCATTTCATAGCATTTATGCCAGTTTTCAATTAATTAGTGACTAATTCAGTAGCATGTAGCTAATCCTTTGGACCGTATGCTCCTGGAGGACAGGACATTGTACTCTTAGGTCCCTAGCACCCCGTATGCCATAGCTGCTTAATAAACATTTGTTAAGTGAAGGACTCCAGTTCCCTTCCCTGGTGGAGAGTACGTGGGTTTTATGGTCCCCAGCCACCATCTAACTGTCTTTTCTCCCCCAGTCAGCCCAGGAGCCTCACTTACATCCCACTCTGAGTCCAAATGTTCTCCACGTGGCAAAGATCAATGTTCCTGTCTTTTCATAACGACCCTGTGCCCACCACGGCCTCTTTCGGGTAAGTCAAAAGAGTTCCTTGGTTTACTCCTCACAGGAGAGGGCCAGACAGCCTGGAGAAGACCTGGAGAACATGACCCTCACCTCCTGGACAACAGCTGAAGCAACAGGAGAGGTCGAATCCACAGACGAAAACTCTCAGGGGCTGGTGAGGCCACTGTTCAAATCCCCATGGGCCTGGTGGGAGCAGAGGGAGTGGAGTGTTCTGTGGGGTTTGGCGGGGCATAGGGATGCCAGAGGAAGACGCAGGACCAGTGGTCACGTGCGAGCTATCCCAAATGAACTTGGAAATGAAGAGAGTGACATTCTGACGTCCACACCCAAGGAATCAGACAGAGATGTGCCAGGTCACCATAGAGACTGGAAGTCTCCAACACACATCTGACATCTGGTGGAAGGCCAAGTCACTCTAAAGAGAGAATGTGGGGAGATCTGATCCCGAGTGGAAGCAGAGGAAAGGGAGGGTCGGTCCTCAGGGGGCAGTGCCGGCCCGACAAAAGGGAGAAGGGCCCAGCCCAGCCTCTCAGCCCTGTGGGGGGTGCAGCCTACTATGCCGATGACCAGACAGCCACGGGGCACGTGACCCCTAGTTACGCAATCCCCAGGCCCCCTCGGACGACCCCGTGGCTTCTCAGAGCTAAACTAGGGGCCCGGGGCCATCCCGTTGGTGAGGGACCATATTGCTGGGAAGTGAACAAGCAGCAGCTGGTGCCATACTTCAGTCTCTAGAGAGCCAGACCCTGAGCCTGGGGCACGGAGGAAGTGGGTTTTCTGTAGCTACAGAAACGGGGCCAAAGGAACTTAGGGCTCAATGGGGATGGCTTGTCTCTGTTCCATGATGCCTGGGGCCTCAGCTGGAATACTCAAAGGCTAGGGCGCCAGGATCAACCAAAGGCTTAACTGGGACCAGAAGATCTGCTTCCAAGTGGCAAGTTGGTTCCTCTCCACGTGGCTGCCTGAGTGCCCTCACAACATGGCAGCCAGCTTCCCCCGCAGAGAGCAACCCAAGAGGCCAAGGAGGAAGCTGCATTGCGGGTTTGTTTGTTTTTTTAAGATTTATTTACTTTAGAGAGAGAGAGTTCGGGGGCCGGTGGGGGGGGGCATGGTGGAGAGGAGCAGAGGAAGAGGGAGAGAGAATCTCAAGCAGATTCAGTGCTGAGCTTGGAGCCTGACTGCGGGCTCAATCTCAGCACCCTGGAATCACGACCTGAGCCGAAACCAAGAGTCAGACGCTTAACCGACTGCCCCGCACAGGAGCCCCTGCAATGCGTTTTAGGACTGGCCGCGGGAGTCACACACTGTCACACCATGAGTGGGAAGCAAATCACTAAGTCTGGCCACATTCACTAGGAGAGGAGCTAGACTGTACCTTTTGAAGGGAAGGGTAGCACAGAATTGTTGGACATGCTAAAACCACCACTCCACCAGAAGGATCTTTCTAGGGTGTTTTTTCTATTCCATCACTCCCTCCTTGAAGCCCTCAGGGATAAAGCCTCAGTTTCTTAGCAGCCAGTGATGACTGTCCTTTTTCCCTTATTCATCCCATCTCCTGCCACTTCCCGCCTCCTTGTCCAACATCTAGTCCGCCTTCCAGAACATGCCAGAGGCTTCTCCACTCTGCCACTCCGCTCAGGCTGCTCCCTCTGCCTGGTCTGTCCCCTCTCCTTTGTTTTTGTTGCTATGTGTGTTTGTTTTATTTTTTAATTTTCTTATTTGAGTACAGTTGACACACAATGCTACCTTGGTTTCAGGTGTAAAACACAGTGATGCAACTTCTCTATACATTACGCTGTGCTCACCGCAAGTGCAGTTGCCATCTGTCACCGTATGACGCCGTTCCTGCTTGCTCTCCATTGACATGTTCCTCATCCTTGGAGACCCAGCTCCAGAGTCACCTCCAACCTTCTCCCCCCACCCCCCAATTCTGTGCCCCATGCCCTTCCTTCCACCCCATGGCATTCATCACACTTGGGAGCTTGGGCAGGGCAGGGGACACGCAGTACTCGCCTCTGGGTCCCTACAGCCACACGGAGCTCAGCACGGAGAAGCTCAAGGCACATTTAAAAGATAAATGCATTGATGAATAAGTTAGTCACAGGTGCCCAGTCTGGCCACTGAAAACCAACCAGCTACTCCTGGAAGTACTCCTGGTTTTTCCTAGGAAATCCCGGAGGTGAACAGCAGATCCTTTCCCATGAACTGTGGCTCAATTCCTCCCCTACGAGCCTACCCAGGAAGGAATCGCCCTCCCAGAAAGAGCCCCTCTAGCGCCACCTTCCCTCCCCCAGCCCACAGGGCACTAGGAAAATGTCCACTCAGGCCTGCCCTCTGGGTTGTGCTTTCTGCTTTCAATGTATCTTCATACCCACTCTTTGATTCGAACCTTGCAACGGCCATGCAAAGCAAGTCAAGAAGAGAGTAATACTCTACACCAAAGGAAACAGAATGGAAGCTCAGAGAGGTCAAGCAGTTTGCCCAAGACCACACAGCTAGGATTGGAACCCATATGTGTCCAAGCCCCATGCCTCTTTGCTGAAGGTAGAGATGAATTAGCCTTAACGGCGACACTTCTAGAAAATGAACTGCCCCATGGTCTGAGTCTCACCCAAGAGTGAAAGAGGAATCAGTGGGTTAATTATAACCTCACTAACACAGGAGCAAGGAGAGTGTTGTTGGTAGTTTAATAACCACAAAAATAGAAAATTATTCATGTTTATTGAACCAAGTGCAGAGGTTGGGGCTTTTTGCACACTGCCTTGGATTCCCACCACAACCCTGAGAAGTAGATTTTGTTATTTCCATTTTACAAGGTAGGTCATTAACTTGCCCAAGGTCACACAGCTAATGAATGAGCTGGGATTTGAACTCAGGAAGACTACCAGGTTCCAAAGCCCCTGCCCCCCCTTTCCATCATGCAACCTCTGATTATCATCAATACTTTGCTGATGAGGGTTCTGGAAGCGCAATGCTGCCTTCTGCCAGAAGGAGACAGAGTGTGGGCAGATGGACTGCGGTCTCGGAGCCAGGCTGGAATCTCCTTGTCTGGCATGATATCTTTCTTCCCCTCTAATCAATTACTCACCAAGACCAGGCCATGAGAGGCTGAAAGATGACCAGCTCCCTTGGGAGGGGCCCGTGCGATAAGGAAGGAATGAGGAATGTGCACATATCCTCCTATCACAGAAGCTTCGAGGAGGTCCAGGGTCCAAGACTGTGATTGTCAGTACTGGTGACGGACGCTGGCCAAGGAAACACCCCAGGGGAACCACGAGGCAAAGACCATGAGCTCTCGGCCTAGCCCAAGGAGACGGGGTACCTCTTAAAGACCCCGGGGAGTCTGGGGTGCCCGGACCCAAGTCTCAGCGTGTGGCAGAAAGGGCCTGAGTGCCACTCCCGACCTCGCTTCTGGAAGCTGCCTGCTGATCGCCCCCTTCCTTCTGCATCAGCTGTTTCTCCTGCCTCTTGTGACTTGAGGTGTAACAGCTTCTTTTCCACTTTCTTTCAGCACAGAAATGCTCAACATCACCTCGCAAGTCCTCATGCCCACCCTCAACAGGACCGTGACCAGCACCTGTGTCTACTCTGACTGGTGGAACTGGCTCAACACCACCCAGGCCCCCTTCCTCTGGGTCCTGTTCGTGCTGGCAGCCCTGGAGAACACCTTCGTCCTCAGCATCTTCTGCCTGCACAAGAGTAGCTGCACGGTGGCCGAGATCTACCTGGGCAACCTGGCCGTGGCGGACCTGATCCTGGCCTGCGGGCTGCCCTTCTGGGCCATCACCATCGCCAACAACTTCAACTGGCTTTTTGGGGAGGTCCTCTGCCGTGTGGTGAACACCATGGTCTACATGAATCTCTACAGCAGCATCTGCTTCCTCATGCTGGTGAGCATCGACCGCTACCTGGCCCTGGTGAAGACCATGTCCGTGGGCCGGATGCGCGGGGTGCGCTGGGCCAAGCTCTATAGCCTGGTGATCTGGGGGTGCACACTGCTCCTGAGTTCGCCCATGCTGGCCTTCCGGACCATGAGGGAGTACAGAGAGGAGGGCCACAACGTCACTGCCTGCATCATCAACTACCCGTCCCGCACCTGGGAAGTGTTCACCAACATCCTCCTGAACGTCGTGGGCTTTCTGTTGCCCTTGACCATCATCACCTTCTGCACAGTGCAGATCATGCAGGTGCTGCGGAACAATGAGATGCAGAAGTTCAAGGAGATCCAGACAGAGAGGAAGGCCATGGTGCTGGTCCTAGCCGTGCTGGGGCTGTTTGTCATCTGCTGGCTGCCCTTCCAGATCAGCACCATCCTGGACACGCTGCTGCGCCTTAACATCCTGTCCGGCTGCTGGGACGAGTACATGGTCGACGTCTTCACGCAGATCGCCTCTTACGTGGGCTACAGTAACAGCTGCCTCAACCCGCTGATGTACGTGATCGTGGGCAAGCGCTTCCGCAAGAAGTCCCGGGAGGTGTTCCAGAGACTGTGCCAGAAAGGGGGCTGCGTGCTGGAGTCCAGCAAGATGGAGAACTCCATGGGCACGCTCCGGACCTCCATCTCCGTGGAGCTCCAGATCCACAGACTGCCAGAGTGGGTGGACAACAGCCAGTGAGGGGGCGCCCCCTGGACCCCTGCTCCTGTGTGCCGGGCCGAAGGGACAGTGGCGCTTCAGGATGTGCCCGGGAAGGAATGGAAGCCATGCCATGGGTGTGACCTCGGGCAATAAGTCCGCGTCTCTGGGTAAACCCAGGAGCATCACTGCTGCCCTGCCCAAGCTGCAGTGAGCCAGGCCGTGAGGATGGGGTGACCTCACGCACAGCCAAGGGCTCCATACACATGACAGTATTATTGTTCTCATCTGCTGCCACCCCTGGACCAGTCTGCATCCTCCCGGGAGTGGAGGGGGCCTGGGGACAGGAGTGACTGAGCTTCCCTCCCACGTGGTGTCCCGCCCTGCTGCAGCATGCCGGCTCAGACCTCCGGGAGAATGGCCACCCCAACTCTGGTGCCCCGGCTGAGTGCATGGGGGGACCTGGCTGGGGTTTTGCCTTAGGTCTCTTAAATCTACCCAGCTGGGACTCTGGAGGATGATTCCTGAGATTAATGAAGGTTTAACTCTGAGGGATCCCTGGTAAGAACCCAGAGACCAGGATTCCATCACTTCCCGGGCCCATGGAAAAGACGGTCTGTGCCAAAAAAGAACTCGGTGAGCACTTAGCTGGCACTTGCTGTTTACACAGCATTGAGCACCATGGGCAAGAGGCAAGAAAAAGAGTATAATCTCTGCCTTGAAGGAACTTACAAACTGGAACGGGGATGATTGGGTATTGGCAACTACCAGAGGGCTGTTCTGCGACCAGACATGGTCAAGCAAGGCACTGGGGGCGGTGCAGAGGTGAGGCGTGAGGAGCCTGCCGCGGGCCGGCCCTTAACTAGTGGCACATTGCTTGGTCCCTGCCTGTTTCCTCGTCTGTAACACCAGGGTGTTGTGAAGATTGAAAGAGGCAAAGGCATAGAAGTACTCTGAAGGAAGGAAAGGTGCTCTATAAATGTGTGGCTTTATTAGGCACACAGAACAGAAGTAAATTTATTGTGACGACACAGCTTTGCCGCTAATGACCATGTAAAGCGCCCATCAGTGTCTGCCACAGAGTAGGTGCTCAATAATGTTAACTGCCTTCCACCGTTCCTTCCCATACTCTGTCCCTCCCACCCCCACCCCAACACACACACACACACACACACACACACACACACACACGAGCATTTTGGGGGCAGGCCACCCGTCCAGTGTTTGATTTGTGATGAGCCCAAGAGATTTCTGATTGAACTTACTCAGGGAATCCACATGCTCAGACCCTCACGGGGGGTGGGCAGTAGTCGGGAGCCGTCCAGGCCTGCCTACCATTGTCCCTGTCTCAGCAACCAAGGGCACCAACCAGTGGTTTATAATAGCGGCAGACCAATGATTTGGCACGAAGGTCACTGACCCCAAAGCACTGGTCCTGGGACCAAGCTCCCCTAGAGGCCTGAGCGGCTCATGGGTGCCGGCAGCAGCCCTGGGTCAAGAGGGCTGGCTAGGTCCGGGCAGCTGTGACGGTGAGGAAGCCCTGGGGCGGGACCCACATGATAAGCACCAGAACAACCGGTACTTTGCTGAACGGAGACGGGAGAAGGGAGAAGGGAGAAGGGAGAACGCCCTCGCCCAAGAGACCAGCAGTCGGCACTGCAGAGGGGCGAGGCTCTGCCTTCTCGGGGCGGGGCGGCGGTGGGCGGGGCGATGCGTGGGGCGGGGCAGGTCTCAGGTGTCAGGCCGCAGGAAGCTAGACCAGCATCCTTGGCCGGAGCCTTAAGAGACATCCCTAACCCCAAGCCCCAGCTCCTCCAAGGAGGATTCATTTCTTTTTTCCCACATGTTTCACAGTCTGCCTCCTGGGGCCAGCCCCGTGCCAAGCCCCATGGGGAGTATGGAGAATGCACCACCCAGGGTCTGACATCAAGCGGCAGAGAACCAGGGCAGGGAGGGGCCAGCTCAGTAGCAGTGGAGTTCCTAAGGTACGTGGCACCTGGGCAGCGCTCATTCGCTCGAAAAAATAAATGGATACTTCTTAGCAAGCTCTCTCTGGAGAAGATGGAAACCCAAAAAGGACCGGGAAATTTTGGAGGGCAAACTGCCCATAAACCCTCATCAAGCCAGCTCTAGATTTTAAAACAAAAAGGATCAAAAACGATTCCCAGGCTTTGTTCCCCTACCACACACACCCCTCCGTCCCAGTAAACATACACACTCGTAGCTGGAGAAAAAGAGTTGAATAAGAAGTAGCAACGATTTAGTATTTGAATGAAGTTACACAGGTGCACATATTGTGGAATAAAAAAGAGGCGTGCTTTGCAAATGTGTAGCGCTCATCCGTCAGCCAGCCTGTGATGGTCTAAAGGTCTTCTCTGAGCAGAGCCGAGTCACAGCTCTGGGACCCTAATGGTCACTTAGGGGTTGTCTCGTGGTCTGAGGAGCAATCAGTCTGTGACAGGGCAGCCGCCCTATGGGTTGTGTCAACACTGTGATAAAGAACATCTGGCCCTGTGATAAAGAACATCTGTTACATTGTAAAGAAGGTGCATTTCACAATGAGAAACGGATGAAATGTGTAAACATGTGTCTTTTCCATAGAGCTTAATAAATGGATGAAGAGTTTTTTGCAGAGCTTTTTCATTTGTTACAACTCTGGAACCCCGGAGTGTTGTGAGGACAGTGCAATAGGCAGTCAGAAGCCTTGAGGGGGACGGGAAGGGTCATTATTTCCACTCAACCTATTTTAGGGCTTCTGTCCTACAGAGCAGTGGTGTCCAAGCTTCTATGATTGTGTATCCCTCTAAGTAAAGGAATTTTGATTATACATACCCAGTATGTAAACTTACTAATATGTATTAAAATGTAGGCTCTAGGGCGCCTGGGTGGCTCAGTTGGTTAAGCGACTGCCTTCGGCTCAGGTCATGATCCTGGAGTCCCTGGATCGAGTCCCGCATCGGGCTCCCTGCTCGGCAGGGAGTCTGCTTCGCCCTCTGCCCCTCCCCCCTTTCATGCTCTCTCTCTCTCATTCTCTCTCTCAAATAAATAAATAAAATCTTTAAAAAAAATGTAGGCTCTAAAATATACTGAATCAGAAATGTAAGGATATTCAATAGGGTTTGATATTTTCCCCCTCCTACATCCCTACAGTGGTAACTCATCACCAAGCTTTCATCAGGTGCTGGTGGGACCCCATGAGGACCTAGAAGCATAGGGATGACAGTGAGTCAATCACTCAGGCATGCAATACATTTATTGAGTGCCTTCCATGTGACCTCCCCTTCAGATCAGGAGTGTCTTCCACAATGTCTAGGGTAAGTAGTTGTCTAGCCACTGCTTGCATAATCCCAGTGATGGGGAACTCATTATCCACTTCATTTGGGGGAACTTTTCATTATTCATGTATTCATTCATTCGCTCATTCATTAAAGAAAACTTGTATTCTGTGTCTACAGACATGGCACCACTCTGTCCACACATCCAGCCACCCGTGCCAGAACCATGGGGCTCATCGATAAATGCACCCTCTCCTTTATTCCTTCTACCCAGTGGATCAGCTCCTCTTTTAGATCCCACCTAAGGGTTTCCTGGACCTATCTACTTCTTCCCTTGTCTAATCTCCATCTCTTATTGCTGTTCCCATCTCTGATTCTGACCACCACCGTCTGCTAATTCTTATTCTCCACTCTGCAGCCAATGATGTGTTTTAATGCAAATACAACTGGACAGGGGCTATAAGCCCAAAGACCAGTGTTTAGGAGCTAAGGCTTTGGAATCAGGCAGATCTGGATTCCAGTTCTGGTTCTGGTCAGAGCTCTTATTTGTTGTGTGGTCTTGAACATCTCACTTACCGTTTCTGCGTCTCCATGTTCTCATCTGTGAAATGGGGATAATAATGGTATCTACCCCATAGAACTGTTAACAGGATTCACATAGAAAGTGTTTAGCACAGTGCCTGGTAGAGAGTTGGCACTGGACCCATGCGGGCCACCATGATGGTGATGATGGCCATGAGGAAGATGGGGAGGGTGACCACAGTCTCTAATGAAAAATCCTGCAATAGTGTCCCACCACTCTTGGGATGAAGGTCCACATCCATAATGTGGTCTGCAAGACCCATCATGAGCCGGTCCTGCCTTATCTCTTTCCCTCTCTCTACCTCCTGGCTCATTCTCTACCTCTGGCCCCAGTGTCCACAACTGGATAGAGTCCGGCAGGTTTTCCATTCCCCTTCCAGTGCCTACCCTTCCCACTCAGTCTGCACCCCTCCCTTCCCAGCAGCTCTGAACTTGGAGAAAGTGGCCCACAATTGCCCGAGGGAGCTCACTCATCCAAGGGACTTGGTTCACAGATGGGAGCCTGACTCGAGGAAGTCTGCACTCTGGAAGAAGCCACCTGGCTGGAACTGTGAGCAGGGCTCTGGGCAGGTGGAAACAGGCTGGGAGAGCCTCGCTGCCACCTCCCTCCACCCAGCCAGGCAACATGAGTGGCCTCTCCCCTCCTGACCCTCCGTGGCCCCAGCATGCTGGTGGGATGGGGAGAAGCCCAGGTGGGCTGCCCAGCCCCTGAGTCTGCCCCGGGGCCAAATGGGTGAGGACCTGGTGCAGTGGTGCAAACTGATCCTCAGTGACCTGGCGGGTCACTTGTAACTTGCCAAGGCCACACGGTTCCTCAGGAGGGGGTTCGGAAGCCCACCTGGTCTTGGTGGGCTTGTGCCTTAACCGGGGGTGAGGAATCTTGTCACCAGGAAAGCCTTCAAGGTGCCTTCCTGCGTGAAGAGCTTCTGAGCGAGCGCTGGGGCTGTGTCTGCCCTAATCACCAGACTGCATCTTGTCGGCCTTGGGAGTACTTGTCTCGGGCAGAATCGCCTCCCCAGGGGCTGGCGGCTGACGCCTGACCGGAGATATTCTCCATCGCAGCTTTACTGAGCTATGATTCACATGCCAGACAGTTCGCCCATTCCAGCTGTGTGATGGTCACCGTTCTCTGATTCCAGAACACATTCATCACCGAAAAGTGAAATCCCCCAACCCGCCCCGGGAGCCACTAACCTTCTTTCTGTCTCGAGACTTACATCTTCTGGACATTTCATATGGACGGAATCATACACCGTGTGCCCTTTGTGGCTGGCTCCTTTCACCGGGCTTACACAGAGATGTAATATTTAATGGTAGGGGAAGAACTGTGGAGGTCAGGCCTTGAGTCCCTACCATACCACTAACTCACCGTGTGATCTTGGCAAACCACCCCCACCGTGGCCTTTGGCCTCCGTTTCTTCACCTGTAAAATGGGCAGATAACACAATAAGTATGCCTATCTCACCCAGAGCTAATGACTCTGAAAAGGGGGCTCTATAAACTATAAAGGGCAGAACCAACATGACAGGGACCGCCCTGGGCTTGGAGCCAGGATCCTGGTCCCCATCCCAGCTCTGCCACTCCTGGCTGTGGGAATTTGGACAAAGCCAGTTAAGTTCTCTGCGTTTCGGTTTTCTCGCCTATAAAATGAGGATCAGGTGCTTTGAAGAATAAGACAGATCAAAGTGTTCTCGTGGGCTAAATAGGGTTCCCTCCCCCATCAAATGCACATCCACCTGGGACCTCAGAACATGATCTTACTTGGGAATAGGATCTTCACCCAAGTCATTAAGTTAGGATGAGGTCATACCGGATCATGGTGGGCCCTATATCCAATGAGTGGGGTCCTCACGAGAACAGGAGAGACATACAGAGACACAGAGGCCCTCAGGAGATGTAGGCAGAGTTTGGAGTGATGCTTCCACAACTTCGGAGAGTTTTTCAAAAGGAGGATCCTGAGGCCTTTCCCAAGATCCCAAGATGTTAGGGGCCGACCCAGGCCCCCAGAGGGTGTGCACCACAGACCTGCTGGCCCAGGACCAGGACCGTCCTGTTCCCCTCTTCCTTCCCTAGGCCCCAAAGGCAGGCTGATTCAGGGCATCTCAGGCCAGGCTAAGAAGAGGCCACAGGGCCTGGCTCCTGGCTTCCAGGCAGCCCGGCCACCAAGCCCACCCTGGTGGAAGGTTGTTTACGGACAGCCCCACAAGATGACCCAAGACAGGGCTGAGGCTCCTCTGGATGCCCCCTCCCCGCTGAGTCACCTTCCGAGGCCCACTCAGCAGGCCAGCCATGTATGCCTGTTTCTTCTCTGGGGTCCTGGCCAAGACGGAGGATGGCTTACGTAACCCCTCCTTGTGCAAGAGCAAAGCAATACTAGGCCAGCTCCCGCCGGCTGCTGACCAAGGGCCAGCGACGTCGCCACTGTGGCTCACCTGATCCCCAAACTCTGAGAAGGGGCCCCCCTCACAGGCTCAAAAACCGAGGCTTCAGGAGGTGGCATAGAAACTGGTCCTAGTTCCCCTGGCTCGACGGTGAGGGAGCTGAGATTCAAGCCCTGCGGCCCGGACCGGCCTGCCCCGAATTCCAGACCAGACCTGAAGACCCAGGCCCTGCTTCCAAAT
>NC_138377.1:7087038-7165566 GCF_054177405.1 Leptonychotes weddellii | reverse complement strand
CAAGACAGGGCTGAGGCTCCTCTGGATGCCCCCTCCCCGCTGAGTCACCTTCCGAGGCCCACTCAGCAGGCCAGCCATGTCTGCCTGTTTCTTCTCTGGGGTCCTGGCCAAGACGGAGGATGGCTTACGTAACCCCTCCTTGTGCAAGAGCAAAGCAATACTAGGCCAGCTCCCGCCGGCTGCTGACCAAGGGCCAGCGACGTCGCCACTGTGGCTCACCTGATCGCCAAACTCTGAGAAGGGGCCCCCCTCACAGGCTCAAAAACCGAGGCTTCAGGAGGTGGCATAGAAACTGGTCCTAGTTCCCCTGGCTCGACGGTGAGGGAGCTGAGATTCAAGCCCTGCGGCCCGGACCGGCCTGCCCCGAATTCCAGACCAGACCTGAAGACCCAGGCCCTGCTTCCAAATCAGATTTTTCCCCAAAGTTTCTCAAAAAAAACAAAAACAAAAACAAAACCCCAAAAAACAAAAACAAAGCCTAGCTCCCCATTGGTCAAATAAGTCTGAGACCTGCAACTACTACATCTCCCTCGTGGGGCTGCCGATTGCACAGATGTGTATTAAAGGCCCTGAGAAGTCCTGCAGGAAGGAGGCACGCTCCTCTATGCTTGGCCTAACCCAGGGTTCCCAGACTTGATCGGCACAGAACCTGTCTTCCACTGGCTGCTTCTACTCTCCTTGCCCCGCACCTCCTTCTCCAGCTGACGTTTAAATGTTGGAGCTCCTCAAGCTACCCTAAGCCCTCCTCTCATCCCCCTTGCTGATCCCAGCCAGGGGCATGGCTCTAAATGCCATCTGTGATGGTGAGTCTTAAATGTCAGCTTGGCTGGGCTCCAGCACCCAGTTATTCAATCAAACATGAATCCAGGTGTTGCTGCGACGGTCTTGTGTAGATGTGGTGAACATCCGCCATCAGTCGACTTTAGGTAAAGGAGATGACCCTCCATAATGTGGGTGGGCCTCATCTGAGCAGTTGAAAGACTTGAGAACAAACACTGAAGTTTCCAGAGAAGAAGAAATTCCGTCTCAAGACCGCAGCACGAGCTCCTGCCTCAGTTTCTAGTTCCCTGGTCTGCCCTATGGATTTTGGCGAGCCAGCCCCTGTAAGCACGTTAACTAACTCCTTGAAGTAAATATCTTGATGGATAGATGATAGATTGATTGGATTAATTGATAATAATAGATAGATGATAGATAGATAGATGATAGATACATAGATAATAGCTAGATGATAGCTAGATGATGATAGATGATAACTAGATGATGATAGATAGATAGATAGATAGATAGATAGATAGATAGATAGATAGATAGAGGGGCGCCTGGGTGGCTCAGTCATTAAGCGTCTGCCTTCGGCTCAGGTCACGATCTCAGGGTCCTGGGATCGAGCCCCTCATCGGGCTCCCTGCTCTGCAGGAAACCTGCTTCTCCCTCTCCTACTCCCCCTGCTTGTGTTCCCTCTCTCACTGTGCCTCTCTCTGTCAAATAAATAAATAAAATCTTTAATAAAAAAAAGATAGATAGATAGATGATAGATAGATTAGATAGATAGATAGGAATAGGTAGATATCCTATTGGTTCAGTTTCTCTGGAGAGCCCTGACTGAGACACATCTCTGCCACTAACTCTGAAATGTTAGCTCTCTTCTGAGGCATCTTCTCTGATCCCAGTTTCCAGGGGAGAACCCCATTTAGGTCTTTCACATGGATCTTCAACTTACCTGTCTCTGTCACATGTGTGTAGCCACCATGAGGACTGGGACGGTCAAGGGTGACCCCAAGTCTTCAAGAAAAGGTGAAAGTTCTCTTCAGCATGTCAGTTCCCCTGTATCCAGGTTGTGGAAGCACTTCCGATCATGGGACTGGCATGGTTTATGTGAAAGCTACATGCCTACAGCATCAATCCCGTCTCTCTTAAAGACATATGCGCGCTACCGGTTTCCCAGGAAAGCTAATCTGATTTCAAGCCCCCCATTTTTTTGCTGTACCCATGGGCCATTTAAGCATCTTGGTTGATTGAAAAATGATGTAAGAGGTTTTCCATGTAGGCAATTTCTGCCAGATAACCCAGAGAAAAGTCATAAAACTGGGAGAATACATTACACACATTTATCTTCCCTGTGAGCATCTGTATGATGCAATATGGACGCAATATTGACATTTTCCATGGATCTATTTGATCTTTGCATCAGCTCGCAAAGTAGGCAGGCCATGTTCACTCCCAGATGTAGAAACTGGGTCAGAGGCTCCCCAGGACTGCCAGAGTCCCCCAGGTCTCCCCCCCCAACAAAGGGACAGGGGATGGGTATCTGTGCTGTCAGAGAACTCCTCAGTCTGATCTGAAACTGTGTAATTCTCTTTGCTACACCAAAACAAGAGCTTTTGAGGGCATACCCGCACAGGGTCTGCCCAAGGGTAGGGGCTGAGTGGTACCCAGAAAGAATGCGTAAATGCCATCTGAGGCTTGAGTCTGGGCTTTCTGACTCCAAGTTCCAAGGAAGCCTTCCACAAACCAGTTTGTATATATATGCATGCTCAGCCTTCCACCTAGAATGCTTTTCTCAGCTTGCCTGTCTTCCAGACTCCTATTCATCTCTCAAAACCCAGCTCAAATAACCCTCTGCCATAATTCTTCCCAGGCTCGGCCTCAAGCAGAATTAAATTCTTTAGGTCTTCATACTAGGATAGACCCTTGGCTCTTCATTGTCACTCTGCATTCACAGTCACTGTGTATCTTTGTCCTCAGACAGACCCAGAGCCCCGCAAGTGGCCAGGGAAAGGGCCTTGTTCATCTCTGTCTTCCCAGTGCCCACAAGCGACCCGGTGCCCTCAAGAAGTTCAGGACTGTGTGTTGATCCAGAGACAAACTATTGATATTCTGATATATAAATAAATAGGGTTATAAATTCATTCAGCAAATATTTGTTGAGCTCTGTTGTAGGAGTTTGGAATACGACCGTAATGAAAAGAGATAAACCCCTTGCCCGGTGGAGCTGATACTTTAGTGGGAGAGACAGGAAGTAAAAACTAACCACGTATCCAGATGATGAAATCGGTTATGACAAACAGTGAAGCCAGGGAGGAGAGGAGACGTTATTTCAGGGAAGGGCTCACTGATAAGGGGGGATCTGTGGGGACCAGGAGGACCTGAGGCATGGGGCTGTCTATGGGAAGGGTGCTCCAGGCACAGGGAACGGCCAGTGCAAAGGCCCTGAGGTGGGAGAGGATGTGACATGTTCAAAACAGAGCAAGGGGGCCAGGAGAGCCAATGGAGGAGCAGGTGGGACCATGACAAGGACACTCAGAAAAGGCAGCAGGCTGTGTCATGGACAAGTCTTAATGATCTCCTGTGCCTGAGACGGGAGCAGTGAGGGTTTCCAGAAGAGACACAACACGGTCAGACTTAGGCTTTAGAACATAGCGGAACATGGCTGAGCATCCCCAGTCACACGTCCTTTCCAAGTGTTGCCCCTGCAGAGGGTTCCAGAGCCTTCCAGGCCCAGTATGCTCCAGGCCCCAGCTGTGTTAGCTCACGGGCTTCTCCTGACTCCCCTCAAAGGAGGGTCTGTCAAGCACCCCCGTCCAGGTGAGAAAGCATTTCTTAGGTGGCCATTTTTAAACCTTCCTGGTCTTTGGAAGCCCAGGCCCACCAGAGCTTTTTCTGCCGAGTGGCCAGTGTCCAGAGCCCTTCACTTTTAAGTGGCCATCAACCTGGCCGGGTCGGTGCTTAGAGCTGCCCGGGACACACTCGGCAATTGTCACCTCGTCCATTTCCAGGGGTTTGTGCTTTGTGAAACCTACAAACTTCAGGATTTTATTTTTAGCCCCCTTCCATCCAGACACCTCAGTCTGGCCCCTCCGCTCCCGCCCACTCTGTGCAGCCCTTCATGTGCTCTTGTGGAGCGGGGTTTGCACACTTGGCCGCAAACGCGGGCTTGACCGCCTTCCAGGTCCACCAGAACATGAGCAGTCCCGGGGAGACACCAAGGCTTCTTCTCTCTGCCCCCGGCACCCAGCACGCACAGGGCACCAGGCAGATGCTCCCTTCGTATTTGCAGACTAGGAGGATGAACACGCAGACCGGCGCTCATCCAGGGGCAAAGGGTTACAACGGGCCTGAGTGATGGAGGGGCATGAAGCCAACCGGGAGGGCAGGGGAGGCCATTTCCAGCAAATGCCCACAGGAAGACAAGTCCAGATGCACCAGGAGCCCGCGAGTCACCCCTCAGCCGCAACAGAAGACGCAGGTGGGGGGTGGCTCTGGGTGTTACAGCAGGACCCTGGAGGAGTCTGAGAATTCCCAGGGGCTGGGGTGTGGTCCTGTGAAATGACAAAATCCAGGTGCTCTGGAATAGGAATCTAGCACAGGAATCGATGGAAGGACAAGAATCAGAAAGCAAGGAGATCTGTTGGGAGTTCTGTGTCATAGACCACAGGAGTGTCTAACACCGACGACAGGAAGAAAGGCTTGGACAGAGGGGACAGAGGGCTCGATGGGCCTTCAGTTCGGGCCAGAAGGTGCCCAGCTTTGGTTTCTTTCCTGCGTCTACAGGTACAGTTAATAGTAGGGACAGCACCTGTAATTATGGGAGCTGAGCAAGAACCCTGAGGATGCTCAGGTCCTAGAAGTTACCTGCAGAGGTGTTCCCAACGAGGTATCCTCGCAGAAGCTGCTCGATGTGACTAGGAGAAGAGATAGGGTGGCTCCGGGGTTTAAGGACTGGAGGAGAACTGTGTATGTCATGGTGGGAACTGTGACCCGTGTGTCCCCAAGTCCCTTAAACTCCAGCCCACCTTCCCTGAGTATGCATCGAGCATAGCCCGAGCCCACCTGCAGCTCAGAAAACACAGCTGCCCAGAGTCCCCGGCATTCGCCTCAGGGACAATCCCAGGGAAGGCGGACCTGTCCCACCGAGCCGGACAGGCTGTCCTCTTTGTAGATGGCTGCCCTGGGTACTCTGCCAGCCACATCTTTGTGCCTCTTCGCTGCCCTGCTCGCCCTACACATTCCCCCCCACATGCCCCAGGACCCAAAGGACCCTCATCCCACTCCCAGCCTCCCCCACCTCCATTATAAGGGCCTGTACCCCTTCCTAGATGTGGGGTTTCCTCATCTTGCCCTCAGACCCGGGAAATCGAGCCCCTCTTCTCACAGGCTTGGGGTTCCCTCACCCTGTCCTCAACCCCTCAGAATTCAGGCCCCCTTTCTCCACAGACTTGGGGTTCCCTCACCCTGTCCTCAACCCTCCAGAATTCAGGCCCCCTTTCCCCACAGACTTAGGGTTCACTTACCCTTTCCTCAACCCCCCCCAGAATTCAGGCCCCCTCTTCCCCACAGCCCCAGAAGTAGACTCTCTTCCCCCTGGGACCAAGGCCCACTTCCCATTTCCCACCCTGAGTGAGCAACAGTAGGAACATCCATTTTCTTAAAAGAACATTACATTCCACCCCCAGGTGGGGCCCCATGGCTTTGGCAAGCCTGCCATAGAGTCATCTCCAGAAGCCCAGTTCCCTCGGCTATCCCAGTCCCCTTGTCCTCACAGGCCATCCCGCACCCCACGTGCACGGGGCCAAGAGCAGACCCCGCAGATCCCACCTCCCCCAGAACTTGTTGTCTCAGTGCCTGGGCAGGAAGGCATCCCATAAGAACAGATACTCATGAGAAAGAGTCCAGTCTAAATGCATATGGGAGGGAGAAAGGCAGCTGCTTTCTGGAAAGGGTTTCCTCTGGGCAGACCCTAATCTTCATTACTAATCAGGAAGGACTGGGACTTGGAGCCTCCCTCTGATGAAAATCTCCCCCAAGTGATGGCCGACACTCACCTAACATCTGTGTTACTAAAAAAATCCCAGGTCTCCGCTGACTGGAAGGAGCCTTCCCAAAGACAAATTCTACTTTTTTTTCCCTTGTGAGAGTGAGCTGTAAGAGGAGATCCACGTCTCTTAGAAAAAAACAACCAAAAAAGCTTCCTTTTACAACTAAATATTGGCAGAATTTTCGGTTTTCTTTAAGTGTGTTTTTTTTGAAACATAATTCTAGATCCGTTTAAGACACTGTATTCATGCCTGCGTAGGGGTTGAGTTGCTTTTCCAGAAGAAAAGGAGGAGAGCGTCTGGACTAGCCTGGGAAGTTTCCAGAAGCTCTTTCTTTATATCAAGGCCACGGGAAACATGTAGAGGCTGGATACAGCCTCCAAAGGGCTCCGTGTGGACTGTGACCAGTTTCTACCTACAAATTTTGATTGATAAAAATCAGAATTGATCTCCCCAGGATGGCTTACCAGATTTCAGAGGGCCAATAACTGGCTGGGTTATTTGGCTTGACAGTAGCTTCTTATTATTTGACTAAGTTGAGATTCTTTAATCTCTGTGTCTGTATTTCAAATGCCCTTATCACCATCTCACTGTTGGAATTGGGATGAATTCCAGGAAACCTCCTTGTAAGACAGTGGTCTCCCGAGTCACAATACCAATGTTAAAATGTGCAGAACTCAGAAAATAGCCCATGGAAATTGCAGACTTGTCTTCTCTGGTAGACCTGCCCAACGTCACCTCTAAGTTTTTAACAAATAAGATCAAGTATTACTAAAAATACAGTGCTGTTTATTGAGCACTTACTATGTGCCTGGCAAATATCAGAGCTACAACTAAGAACTGGTGAAGGAAGGTCTCTCCTTTCTGTCCAGCTTAATATAAACACAGACAGCAGGTGGCAAAGACAAACCCTTTAAAAATAAGCCCAGCTTGGGGCGCCTGCGTGGCGCAGTCGGTTAAGCCTCCAGCTCTTGGCTTCAGCTCAGGTCATGATCTCAGGGTTCTGGGATGGAGCCCCGAGTCAGTCTCCATGCGTAGTACAGAGTCGGCTTGAGATTCTCTCCGGCACCCCCCCGCCCAGCCCTCCCGTTCACACTCTCTTTCGAATAAATAAATAAGCCTTAAAAAAAAAAAAAGTAATAAACCTAGCTTGAGCAGACACAGGCTATGGGAGGAAGGGCAGTGTGTGCTGAACCAACAGATTCGAGCTGAAGTCAGAGGTCTCTGCACGTGGCTTGCGAAGCAGTCCCTGATTTTCTGGGCAGGGGGAAGCCTTGCCCCCTGGATGAGTTTCCTATGGCTGCTGTAATAAATTAGCACAAACCTAGTGGCTTAAAACGACACAGATTTATTGTTGTACCATTCTGGAAGTCAGATGTTCAACATCAGTCAAACTGGGCCAAAGTCAAGGTGTTGGCAGGGCTGTGTTCCTTCTGGAGGCTCCAGGGAGAATCTGTTCCTTGCGTCCTCCACCTTCGAGAGGCTGCCTATGTCTCTTGGCTCATGGCCCCTTCCTCCGTCTTCAAAGGCCCTGGTGTCATGTCTTTGCCTCAGTTTGTTCATCTGTACCATGGGCACAGCTCCATGACTGCTCATGCAGCCATGTTGTCAGGATCAAGTTCCTGAGAGCCCAGCGGAGTCTTGGACCCTCTGCAGATGACAGGTGTGGCTGATGTTGAAGGCTCAGACCCGGGCATCTGGGTCTCCATCCAGCCCCAGCGTCGGGGAGTACTGGGGCCGAGACAGAGCTGTCGTGTGGGTTTTCCTTGGCGGATAGAACTTGGTCACCATGTGCAGAGAAGGGCACAGGAAGGCGTGGCATGAGGCCCCATGACAGTCTCAGGATGCAGCTCCGCAGACGTGTATGGAGTACAACAGGGTGCTGGGGGGGGCCCCTGGGCATCTGAGAAATCAGGTTTGCTGGGGATACCAGCTTCCTGCGGCTGCCGAAATGAATCCCCACCAACAGCGTGGTTTTAAACAACCAAATGGCCATATTATAGCAGTGGAGTTATAAAGCAGTTCTTGTCCAAAGCTATTTCCCAAAAAATGATGTATTTAACTCTCTATATACACACACACCCCCCCCAACAGATTGGCCATATTGTAGTGATGGAGTTATAAAGTAGTTCTAGTCAAAAAATTGTTTTCAAAAATAGTTATGTCTTTAAGTACATATATACACCCACACACATTAAGGCAAAATAAAAGTTTTTACGTTACTGAGCTGAACAATGAAAAAGAACATAAGCAAAATAAACTGGTTTGGTACATATCCACGGGCTATAATCCGTGCCTGACTTGGGTATGTCCTTGGCATTTTCCTGGAGAATGAATTTTTCTTTCTGCTTGGTCTTACTACTTTTAATTGTTCCATATACTTGCTGAAATATTTGCCTTCAAATTTTACAGTTAGTAAATTTAAATTAGCACCTTCAATTGACCCTTCTCTTAGACTAGAACGTATTTATGTAAGAAAATGTGGCTGGGGCAGGTGCTCAGGTGCCTGATACGCTCTGAGCAAGTTCTGCAGAGTGGGGGCTATTCTCAAGTCCGACTCTTTGCATATAAAATGATGTAAATATTTTAGCCCAGATAAAGGTGGTGCCTTTATGCCTTAGTTCAAAGTGGCTTTCTTCAACAAATATTTTTACTAGATTCAACTCTACAAATAAGTTGTCGTTACAATTTTTGAACTCTTTGTCAAGCTTAGATGCTGTGAATGGTAGGTGTTCTCAATTTTGTCCCATTTCTGTACAGAACATGAACTTACTCAATTGAAAAGATTCTTCCCACAAACAGGTATTCCAAAGCTCACTACAGAATTTTAAAATTAAATCTTGTGTGCCACTGAGCTCTCATTCTCTGATTTAAGTATTTCTTCCCTTTTGCAACACATTTCCTTTATTGTCTGCAAAATAGCTTCGTTTTCTATCATTACAATCTGCTAGACACGCAAAAGGGGATGTTTTGGTGCTCTGTTCTTTGAACACCTTGATTAAAGATTTCCAGTGGATTCGGAACAAAATTCAAAAAATGTAGAGCTCTCTTTTAACAAACAGCTTAGTAACACTTTCAGGCATTTAGCCTCAAGGTCTTATAAAATTGATTGGTGATGGGCAACAAAGAAAAGAAATACATGCTGAAGGGTTTGTTGCTGTTGTTGTTTTTTTTTAATTCACCATCAACTTCACTACAAAAAGCTTGTGGTTCAATAACTCTGCGTACGTCTTTAAATTTTCTAAATTTTGTCACCTCTCATCTCCATATCAATTGGTAGACTATTGAAACATATTTGCATGAAATTATAAACTGTGTTTGCACTGTGGCCTGTTCAAAGTACATTTCTATTTCATTGGTCACTTATTTAGTAAGAATGTAACTGTTACCAGGACACCATGCCCCAGCAAAATCTGTCTTTGTATTACCATCACAAAAATATAACTCTATTTCCAATGTAAACAATTTAAACTGAATTTAGAATAACATTCCCCAGAAGTCCGTTGTTCCGTTCAGCCAGACTGAACTTCCAGAAGCTTGGTTTTGGGTCCGTGAATTGGATCATGATTGGCACAGACTGATCTTTCTAGTGGAAGAATCTAAAGATACTGATATCCAACTGGCACCAAGAACTCCCCGTCTGTGGTGTTCTTACAAAACTGCCCCATAATCAGCCACCACCTCCGCTGTTGTCTGTGTAGGAGAAAAACTGGAACCAAAAATCAGCTGAATTAATTTGCAGAACAGCTGCCTGGTCTAAGTTGAAAAGCCATGCTTCCATGGGTGCGATCAGTGTCTTAGGGCAGATCTCTTAAAAGTACCAACTTCTAAAGTGGCAGCTTCTGTGTCTTAGGCATTCTTGTGGTCAGGGAAATCGCTACAGCCCCCACAGTGATGTGAACATCAGCAAACATTCTGTGCAACTTGCACATTTCGTCACCAACTTCCTTGAGAAACAGAAGCTCACTACTAAAATTTTCATTGCTTTCAATTTTTAGCTCATCACTGCAAGAAAGGGCATATTGCAAAATTTAAAAGTATTTCCAGGGGGCGCCTGGCTGGCTCAGTCGGTAGAGCATGCAACTCTTGATCTCAGGGTCGTGAGTCTGAGCCCCACGTTGGGCGTGGAGCCTACGTAAAAAAGAATTAAAAAAAAAAAAAGTATCTCCAAATAACCAAATAAATATTTAGTTGTGGATTTATGCCCTGCAAGAGTTGACAACACAAGAGTATCCTGACTCTTCCGTATGCTCTGGGTCAGAGCTCCTACATGCCACAGATACTCCACAGCCACCCAACCCGTAATCCCCCGTGTTTCCCACTCACCTGCCCCCTGGTGGCCAAGCACCTTGTTCTCTTCTCTGTCCACACTCTCCCTTGGTGATTTCATCCAGTTTGTGGCTTTAAACACGAACTAGGTAATCACAACTCCCAGGCTCTGTGCTCAGCAGGGAGTCTGCTTCTCTCCTCCCTGTCCCTCTGCCCTCCCCCCTCCAAAATAAATAAATAAATCTTTAAAAAAAAAGAGAGAGGGGCACCTGGGTGGCTCAGTAGTTAAGCGTCTGCCTTTGGCTCAGGTCATGGTCCCGGGGTCCTGGGATCGAGCCCCGCATCGGGCAACCTGCTCGGCCGGAAGCCTGCTTCTCCCTCTCCCACTCCCCCTGCTTGTGTTCCCTCTCTCGCTGTCTCTCTCTCTGTCAAATAAATAAATAAAAATCTTTAAAAAAAAAAATCTAAATGTGAAAGTCTTAGAATGGTGCCTGGAGATAGAGATCATTTCATCAGTGTGAGCTGCTATTCTTTTACTATTTGTATTTTTCAAGCCCAGCTTGAGAACCTCCTCGTTCTGGAAACCTCCCACCATCGCCCCCACGTCGTCCACCCTGCTGGTCTCGACCCCCATGGGTGGGCATCCCCACTGGCTGTACCTCTTTCTAGCCCTTCTTGATTCTTTCTTAGGTCATCGACCACTGTCTCCATGTCTGCATCCCCTCTAGGCAGTGAGTGCCTGAAGGTTGGGGGCTGTGTCCTGTTCCCTGTATCTCCGGCACCTGGCAAAGTGCTGGCACAAAGAGGGTGCTCATTAAATGTTTGCCAAAACTGTTAGCAATAATAATGCGGCTGGTTTTTAAGATTTTATTTATTTATTTGCACACACATGTGCCTGAGAGAGAGAGAGAGAGGGCGAGAGAGGGAACACAAGCAGGGGGAGAGGGAGAGGGAGAAGCAGGCTTCCCGCTGAGCAGGGAGCCCGATGCGGGGCTCGATCCCAGGACCCTGAGATCATGACCTGAGCTGAAGGCAGACGCTTAACGGACTGAGCCATGCAGGCACCCCAATAATGTGGTTGTTAATAAGACTAATCAGGGGCGCCTGGGTGGCTCAGTCGGTTGGGCGACTGCCTTCGGCTCAGGTCATGATCCTGGAGACCCGGGATCGAGTCCTGCATCGGGCTCCCTGCTCGGCAGGGAGTCTGCTTCTCCCTCTGACCCTCCCCCTTCTCATGCTCTCTCTCTCTTAAATAAATAAAATCTTAAAAAAATAAAAAAAAAAAATAAGGCTAATCAGCCCCTTCCCTTGAGCGCTTCCTCTGGACCAGGCAACCACGCCAGCGCTCCATAGATCCTATGGCCAGTCCTGGCCACAATCCCACTAGAGGGATACGATTAGCTCCGACTTCCAAAAAGGAAAATAAAAGTCAGTGGGTCTCAGTGGCCCACACCAAGTGGTTGTGCCAGGGTTCGGACCCGGTTTTCAAAGCCCTAGTCCCTTCCTGTATACCAGGGGTCGGCCAACCTTTCCTCAAGGGGACCAGACGGCAAATACTGGCAGCTTTGCAAGCCACGCAGCCTTTGTCGCTGCCACACAAAAGCAGCCTCGGCCAATACGTAGATGAACAGGTGTGGCCGTGTGCCAAGAAAACTTGATTTTCCAAACCCGCGGGGCGGGCTGGATGCGGCCGGCGGGTTTCGGTGGGCTGTCGCCCACCTGACGCTGCGTCCGTTCAGTGCAGGTCCCTGTGGATGGCGGCCCGGACCCTCCTGCAGTTCCTGCCGCTGAACCGGAGGCAGCTCTCGCCCCCCAATGCCACGTCCTGTGACGGCGCTCAAGAGGCCTGGGCCGTGCTGCACGGGGTGTTACCGACCTTCATCATCGTCATCTGCGTCGGCGGCCTGCTGGGAAACCTCTTCGTGCTGTCGGTCCTCCTCCTCCCCCGGCGGCCCCTGAGCGTGGCGGAAATCTACCCGGCCAACCTGGCCGCCTCCGACCTGGTGTTGGTCTCGGGCCTGCCCTTCTGGGCGGAGAACATCGCCAACCGGTTCCGCTGGGCCTTCGGAGGCCCTCTGTGCCGCCTGGTCAATGGAGTCATCAAGGCCAATCTGTTCGTCAGCATCTTCCTGGTGGTGGCCATCAGCCGGGACCGCTACCGCGCGCTGGTGCACCCGGTGGCCAGCCAGCGGCGGCGGCGGCGGCTGCGGGCCCAGGCCACCTGCCTGCTCATCTGGACGCTGGGCAGCGCCCTGAGCGTCCCCACGTTCTTGTTCCGCTCCACCGTGGCCTTGCCGCCGCGCCACAACTCCTGCGCCTGCGTGCTGCTGCAGCCCGGCGCCGCCTGGCCCTGGCTGAGGATGGTGGAGTTGAACGTGCTGGGCTTCCTGCTGCCGCTGGCCGCCCTCGTCTTCTTCAACGGCCACATCCTGGCCTCGCTGCGCGGGCGGCCCGGGGTCCGCAAGGCCGCGGCGCTCATCCTCGCGCTCGTGGCCGCCTTCCTGGTGTGCAGGACCCCCTACCACTTCTTCGCCTTCCTGGAATTCCTGTACGAGGTGCGGGCCGTGCGAGGCTGCTTCTGGGAGGATTTCATCGACCTGGGGCTGCAGTATGCCAACTTCTTCGCTTTCATCAACAGCTGCCTGAACCCGGTGATTTACGTCTTCGTGGGCCGGCTTTTCAGGACCAAGGCCTGGGAACTTTGTCAGCAATGCACCCCCCGAAGTCCTCCTCCAGGGTCCTTGCCCCACAGGACAGACGTTCTCCAACATTTCTGGCAGAGGTAACACAGTAGGGAGTCACGAAGCTTGGCTTCCTCATCAGTGATTCCAGACATAATAGATGCTGTTGGAGTGGGCTCCAGAATGAGCTCCCCACCCGCCCCCACCCCCCAGATGGCCAGGACCTCGTCCCTGGAAACTGTTGGGTGTTTTTATGGTACGAGGACTTTGCAGATGTGATCAAGCTAAGGGTCTCGGGATGGGGAGATGATCCTGGATTATCTGAGTGGGTCCAGTGTCATCACAAAGGTCCTGATAAAAGAGAAGCGGCCAGAGAAGGCCATGGGAGAGCAGAAGCAGGACTGAATCTGGGAGCCCGGAGCCAGGGGCTGCTGGCGCCCCCTAGGGGCTGGAAAAGGGACAGAGACGGATTCTCTCCCCTCAAGCCTCCAGAGGAAGCCAGCCCTGCAGACATTTGGACTTGAGCCCACTGAGGCGGACTTCAGAGGTCTGGCCTCCAGAAAGAGTAGACAATAAAGTCGTGTTGTTTTAAGTCACCGAGTTTGGGCTAATTTGTTCCAGCAGCCACGGGAAACGTCCAGTAAGGGTCTCTGCGCACGTTGCCACGTGCCCATCCAAAAGGTTCTAGGCTAACAGCTAGGCATACAGAGATGATAGAGCTAGGGATCCCATCCACGAGGAACTTGCATAAATCATTAGAATATAAAAAAAAAAAGAAAACAAGAAATCGCAGAAGCACGCCCCGTATCCAGCACCGTGAGTGTTCAGAGGGAAAAGGGCTGTCAGGAGAGGCATGCTGAAGCGAGTCAACGGAGAGCTGAGTTTCAGGAAGGGCAGAATCTGGATGCGTGGAGGGAGGGGAGGGAGACCTGGCAGAGGCATAACCAGGACATGCAGGTGGAACACGGGCACTACGCAGGAAAGAGTATTTATGAAACTGTTAATGCTTCGGTATTCTTCTTGCCACGGGGGACCCAGTGGTGAACCTGGAAAATCTGCCTTCAAGGAGCTCGGAGAGACTCAGAGAGCAGGGTAACTGCCCCCATCACGTGAGAAGAGGTGTTCTGAGCACAGAGAAGGGCGCCCAGGATGGGCGACTCGAGGGGAGGGGTCTGGAGGGTTTCCCGGAGGAAGAGACAGGACCTATAAGCTGAATCCAAAGAACAAGCAGTTGTCCGAACCAAAGAGGAAAAAGGTGCGTTCCAGAAAGAAGAAACACGCTCCACCCAGAGGCGGGTGGGTTTATAGGCTGGGAGGGAGAAGGATGAAGGAAGGTGAGGTACAAGGCAGTCACAGAGGGTTTGAGGCTTGAGGAGGACAAGACGAGCAAGGGCAGGGAGGGAAGCAGGGAGGGCCCGGCTGAAGCTAGAAGGCATTAATCTGTTGTGTGAATTACTCTAGCCATGCTCATCGGGGCCCCAAACAAGCAGGCAGTTGGGTATCTCCAGGGCTGGGGTTTTGCCAGAGGACGGCCATCATTTAAGGGTGTTGGGAGTACTGGTCCGACTATGGAAACTGGCTGAATTAGAGAAGGAATGAACTTAGGAGGTGAGGGAGACAGAGTGACAGGGATGCGGTTACAGAGCAGGGGCAGTGGGAGCACCTAGGTGCCAGAGCACAAGAATAGGAGGTTGAGGCCACGGAGTAAGAGTGTTTGCACGGAATATTCCATCCCCCGTGTGGCCGTGGCATCGGGCAGCTGGAATCGAGGGAAGGAGAAGGTCATTGGTGACCAGGCAGTCAAGGAATGGAGAGGCGGGGGATGGACAGCCCATAGGGTCCCTGCAGGCAGGCAGGCAGGTGCATTCGAGAAAGGGCAAGGAAGCCAGTGTTCCTGGAGCCTACCGATGGGATCTAAGAGGCCGGCGGGGGCTGGGCCGCCAGACCCTCGCAGAAGGGCCGGGGCCACCCTGCGGTCAGTGCCCCAGCCCCCGGAGAGCAGGGATTTAAGTCAACAAGCTAGGCTCCAGCTGGCCCATGTGTTTAATTTAGATCGCACAGTGTTTAAAAAACTATTTTTGATGGGCGCCTGGGTGACTCAGATGGTTAAGCGTCTGCCTTCGGCTCAGGTCATGATCTCAGGGTCCTGGGATCGAGTCCCGCATCGGGTTCCCTGCTCAGTGCAGAGCCTGCTTCTCCCTCTCCCTCTGCCACTCCCTCTGCTTGTGCTCTTCTGTCTATCTCTCTGTCAAATAAATAAATAAAATCTTTAAAAAAAAAAAAAACTATTTTTGAGCTGGTGACCAATATTTAAATTCCACCTAAGAATCCTGATTTCAGGCTTCCCTTGAGCATCATCGGATCTAGCAACACGGAGCCTGCATTCCTTCCTTAGGCAGATGTTTATGGAGCTTCTAGTCCATGCCAGACACTGCCGTGGGCGCTGGGAGCCCAGGAGGGGCCCCCTGGTGGCGCTGACTTCTGGGTACCCCCCTAGGACACCAGTTCTCTGGCGCTGAGAGCAGGGCCCCCCTCCAGCGGCTACAGCCCCCTCCCACGGAGCAGAGGCTAGAGGCACCAGCTCGCTTGTTTCCCAACACCAACGCCGGGGCAGGAATCCCGGGAGCAAAGTCCTGTACGGAGCGGCCAGGACAGGAATATCGGGCAGAAGTAGAGCGTCGGAAAGGAAAGATAATGCCCAGTCTCTCCTCTGCTCAGACCAAACTGACCCGAAAATGTCCCCCTTGCTGCTTTCTCAGCCCCCTGCACTCAAGCTGTGGCTTATAAAAAATGCTCTCTAGGGGTTGCAAAAGACGATCCCACCATCTAGAGCACGCGGGCTCACACGCCTTATCCGGCGGTAGGCTGTCCGCGTGGTCTCGCTGAGCCCGACACCTGATTTCTGGAACGGGTGTAACCGACACCGAAGCCCGGCCTGCCGCCCTGCGGGGAGAGAAGCCGGCAGCCCACAGTGAGGGCTCTGTTGTCCTTCCACTGACAAGGTCAAGTATTCTTCTGCAGAGGGAGAAATTCCTGCCTTGGTTAAAAGGATCAGTGCTGCGGGAGAGATTAAATTTTTGAATTTGCACGGATCTGGGAGATGTGCTCAACCTGGAGGATTTCACACGTGGGTCCAGCCCCAAGCCTCACCTTGTAGGGCTAACACCTGCCATGGAGGGATGAGTGAGCCCATGGTCTAGCAGCCCTGGCTCCAGCACCCAGGTGGGCTCCCACTTTCTGTCTGAGAAGGGCCAAAGGAGAGACATGGAGCTTCTTTTCCAACCCAGTCCCAGCTGCGGGCCTGTTATGTCAGTCCACAGCCGCCCTCCCCACTCCCCCACCCTAGCCATGACCCCATCCATCGTGGGCTCTGAATAGCGCTACACACTCCCGAATCCCAGCCCGGGGAGACTCCTGGGTGTTGCAATGGACACAGGCAGGTTCTTGTCCTCCGGAGATGAATCACGAGCTTGATGAGGAGCAAGCAGGAAGTTTTCTCCTACGTGCTAGAAAAGGCTTTAAACTAAATTAAAATGAGTGTGTGTCAAACTGGCCCAATCTGGCTAGAATCTGAAAATGTTCCTGGTTGTGACATTGCACCATACTTACACATGATGTCGTCACAGGGGAAACTCAGTAAAGAGTACAAAGGATCTCTCTGTGAATCTAATAAAAAAGTATATATATATATATATATATATATATCTCATATATATCATCGAGTTGAACCCCTCCATTTTACAGTTAAGGAAGCTGAGGCCCAGGCATAGGTAGAGACTTTCCCGAGGTTACCCAATGAGCTGGACTCCTGGGGCAGGGCTCTGTCCAGACCCAGGGATGCCTACCAGACTGTGAGGTCAGAGGACAAGCCTGAGTGCCAGGGATCCCACCACTGGAGTTGCCTTCCTGGTGGCAGACTCCCAGTGCCTGGCACTGGATTTAAGATAATGAGCAGGAAGACAGGCCCACTTTTCAGGAGCTTCAGGAGACAGAAGGGTATTAGAAGGGTGAGCTGGGGCTCAGCAAGTATGAGGGGAAGATACTTCAGGCTTTTCCTTGACAGGGAGCTCAGTGGTTGCTGAAAAAGCTGCTGGCTCTTGGGCTATATTAATAGGAGTATAGCATCTAAAATGTGGGAGGTGATAGCCCATTTAGCTCAGCATTGGACAGGGTACATGAAGAGTATTGTGTTCCAGCTCTTGGCTCATTCAGAAGAAAGGGATCAGACTGGCAAAGGGACTCAATATTCATAAGCTTCATGACACAGTGAGAGCCTGAGAGGGCTTTCCTGAAGAAGCAAAGACCTATGGAGAAAGGGGAAAAAAATGTATTTAGTGTGACCCCAGCAGGACCAAAGGGGAAAAAATCCTGAGAAACACGTTCCAGCTTACTTTGAGGAAAGAACTTTCTGATAGGCAGAGCTGGCTTACGGTGGGTTCCCTGTTCCCAAGGCACACCCACCCTTGAGAAGCTCACTGCAAGCAGGGGGGCCAATAGGAAAAGAAGTCATTTCTCAGTATGAGATGTGTGATCCCGGGGTGATAGAGTCTGCCTGGAAGGAGTTCAAGAAACAAGGGAGTAACAGAGGATGTGACCCCAAGCTGGGTCTTGAAGTTAAATAGGACAATGAGGGTGTTAACCACCCACAGTCTTTGCCTCACCCAAGATGTGACCCAGTGAGATCAAGGGCTGGAAGAATTATCACAAGGCTTGGAGGTCGGTGTTCCCTATAGGCCACAAGAGTCCACAGAGACTCTAAACAGGGGAGTGTCAAGTTCAGACCCACAGTTTAGAACAATCACTCCATGAGAATATGTGGGATATGGATGATGGCCTGGGGTTGTTATCAGCTATCTGTTGCTGCAAAACAAACCGCCCCCAAACTTAGAGAGTTAGAACCACCTTAGCTCACAGCTCTGTGGTCAACCCCACGGGCTGGGTTCTGCTGATGGTTCTTCCACAGGTCTTGGCTGCGTTCCCGCACGCATCTGTGATCAGCGGATGACCCGACAGCTCTGCTTCTGGGGGCTGAGCAGGAGGGGGCAGCAGGCACGGAGACGACCTCAGATAAGTTAAAAATCCCTGATAGATTAGGTGTGATACAGGCAGGCTGGGGAGCACCCCGAATCTGACCTCCCCAATCTAAGAATCAGAGCGGCTGAATTGCCCACTGCTTTGACTGCACTTACTACAGGCTTTATACAGGTCAGGTATTGTGCAAGGCGCAGGCGCAGAGGACAGTGAGACACTGTGCTCTCGGACCGTTCACAGGACATGGAAGAGGTCATCGCGTGCAAGCTGCTCAGTTGGTAGATGGAAGACCTGAGACCCAGAATGCTTGGCCCCGTCACACGAGGTGACAACACTGATGAGGAGTCTGGATGAGGCACCAGGTCCCCTACTCTGTCCAGCCCTCTCCACCTGTACCATGGCTCCCCAGAAAGTGCTTCCTAAGAACACCTTGTGTTTGGGTTTTTTTAAGATTTATTTATTTAGGGTGCCTGGGTGGCTCAGTCATTAAGCATCTGCCTTCGGCTCAGGTCATGGTCCCAGGGTCCTGAGATTGAGCCCCGCATCGGGCTCCCTGCTCTGTGGGAAGCCTGCTTCTCCCTCTCCCACTCCCCCTGCTTGTGTTCCTGCTCTCACTGTCTCTCTGTCAAATAAATAAATAAAATCTTAAAAAAAAAAGATTTATTTATTTGAGGGGGGAGGAGGGGGGTGGGGTAGAGGGAGAGGGAGAGAGCGTCTCAAGCAGACTCTGCGCTAAGCACAGAGCCTGACTCGGGGCTGGATCTCATGGCCCTAAGATCACGACCTGAGCTGAAACTAAGAGTCGGATGCTTAAGCGACTGAGCCACCCAGGCGTCCCAAACACCCTGTCTTTCGAATGGAAGTACCTTTGCCCGGTGCTGACGGGGTGAGGGGAGGGGAGGGGCGGGCCATTCCTTATCCTCGCTCTCCTGTAAGGACATTTCTGCGGTCCAGCAACAGTTCCAGGCCTCCTGTCCTTCTGGGAAGCGGGGACTGAACTTCCTCGTGCTGTGGAGGCTGAGAGTGGTCCTCTCGACTCCTTTGGCCAATGCCGGGGGACTTGGACTTGCTTCGAGGCAGAAGCAATTCTCTCTTCCTCTGCTATAGCAAACCCTGAAGGCTTGTGTCGAGAAGGTGGTGTCATTAAGATGTGGTGGCCCATCAGCCTGGACCCCCGAGTTCCTAGAAGAGCAGAGCCCCTACCTCATCTGCATGAAACACGCAGTATGAGTGAGAACTCAGCCTCGGTGGTTGAGCCACGGAGCGTAAGGGGATGTTTGTTACACAGCAGAACCCCTCCCCTCCTGACTGACCCACCAGGGTTCCACTGAGGATAGCTCCCTACGCCCCTGGCCTGTTGCCCACTCTTTACTCCTCTCTGTGGAAGAAAAGTGACCTGACTGATTGGTTTCAAAACAAGAATTGAGCCCATAGAGCTCGCTGCCTTCCCCCATTCCCACTTTGTCCACAGACCGGTCTTCTCTCAGCCATGAGGTCAACTTAGCGCTAGACGCTCTGCCTCAGTGGAGGGCATGGCCTGAACTGCCTGGGCCTTGTGGGTAAGTTGGCCTGATTCTGGGGTTCAGAATTAAGAAGCCTGTTGATGCCACACATCGAAGTGACATCACCCACCAAGCCTTCCTCAGTCATGAAGGTGACATGTGGCCTCCATCTGCTAACTCCTGACTGCCCCACTTAGTTCCAAGCTCAGGCAGGGAAACAGTGTCCTCCAACCCCAGCTCCCATTACCTTGCCCAACCCTCACTCCAAGGGACTCAAATTCCAAACATCCATCGCTCCTTGGACGAAAACATGAAAGCCCAGTGGTGAAATGCAAACCTGATTCCTGAGAGACTTCTCACCAAACCCGAGGTAAAACCTTAGCAAGTTTTGATTCCGGGTTTCTTGGCACAGCGGACATTTTGGGCCACACAGCTCTTTGTGCTGTGGGGGCTGCCTGGGGCCACATACGATGTTTAGCAGCACCTCAGCCCTCTCCCTTCTACCACTAGATTTTAGAAGCCCTGCCCCAGTGGGACAGCCGAAATGTCCCAAGATATTACCAAATGTCCTGTGGGAGCAAGATCACCCCCACCCCCAACTGAGAGGCCCATCAGCCTGGAGAGGCCCATCAACCTTTTAGCTCATGTGATCTAGTTCTTCAGCAATGGCTTCAAGGAAAGGCTGGTGGTCTGGGGAGACTTCTTGGAGGTGGAGGGCCATCAGGCTTGAAGGATTGAACGAAGGGAAGGGGAGAAGCCATGGTGTCAGGACAGCAGGACATAGGGAGGCTTGGAGGCGGACACACTTGAGAGGTGGTGTCAAAGAGGGAGGTCCGCACAAACGACAGTTGGGATGATTGAAGAGCCAAGCATACAGAATCGTGCAGAACCGTCTCTGGCTTGCACTGCACACATGGCCAGTGTTTGCTCCTTCCATCACAGCCGTCTCTCCTCCAGCCCAAATAGTGACAGTATTTATAGCAACTCATCACAATTGGTTTCGGCAACATTCCCCGGTGTTTAACAATAAATTCCTCCAGTCAACGCCTGGGCCCTCTCCCAAAGTCCCAAATTTCCCCTCCATCATCCTATTGCCGACCGTAGGGTGGGTGGAGGGGTGAGGTTGGGAAAGGGGAGCAAAGGAAGGGAAGAATGAGATTCAATCATAATGGACAGGTATCCACATTGAAAGTAAAGACGGGGTCCAACAGGACTTGGCCAAGGGTGACGTCATAGGCGCTTGGAGGTGCAGGGTCAGATCTTTATTTAAAATGCTAATGTTTGGGGGCACCTGGGTGGCTCATTCGGTGGAGGAAGCAACTCCTGATCTCAGGGTCGTGAGTTCGATCCCCATGTTGGGCATAGAGCTTACTTTTAAAAATAAAGGTATTACCTATTTAAAAAATAGAAAAGGGGCGCCTGGGTGGCTCAATCAGTTAAGCGTCTGCCTTCAGCTCAGGTCACGATCTCGGGGTCTTGGGATCGAGCCCTGAGTCAGACTCCCTGCTCGGCGGGGATTCTGCTTCGCCCTCTCCCTCTGCCCCCAGCTGTGCTCTCTCTCTCAAATAAATAAAATCTTTTAAAAAATAAAAATAAAATGCTGATGTTCTGTTCATCATGGATGTTTGTGCATTCATGTGGGTTTTGTTTTTTAAGAACATAGCATTAAATTATTGTTTATCTTGATTACCGATGTGCCCAAGGCCCATGCCCCTCCCTCGCCCTCGTCCCAGCCCTGAGTTGCAGGGTTAGGGGGCTGGGGCCTGCATCTCCAGCAGAGGAAGGAATCCAGCACAGAAGCTTAAACAGGCTTCTGTTGCAGGCTCACCTTTAGATACCCCTGCAGGAAAAACCACCAGAGACCTTTATCTGAATATTATCTCATGCCCCAAATATTCCCTTACCAGCCTGTTGTGACAACTCCCCCAGGGGTAGTATCACAGGGACTGAGAGGGGGCCCTGGTGTGAGCTACCACCCAGGGGAATGTTTACAGGGAGAAATCAGATGTGAAATTAAATGACATTTTTATTTTTAATTTAAGCAGTGTCCTCGACGAAGAGGACGCTGCCACAGACAAGCCTGGCGAAAGGGCTGGGAGAGGACTTTCCCCCAAACTTTCCCACGGAACTTGGAGGAAGTAGGGGGGCGGGGGGAAGGGTTGACTCTGCGCAGGCTCAGTTGCGCTGCTGCTGGAGGGCTCGGCGCGGGGCAATCGCCGAGCTGAATTCCACTCGAGAAGGGAGCGGGCGCCCCCTGCTGGCCCCCATGGAGGATTGCTCTTTCCCCACAGAGGATTCTGCACAAATTTCCAAAGCCCTAAAAGGGTTACAACACACAGGTTCCAAAGCTTAACAGAACATAGAAATGGGAAAAGGCAATGATTTCTCTGGAACACGGTTGTTTAAAGATCTCTTCAAAATAATAAAAAATGTTTTAATGATTAATTTTGTTGGGGCGTATGTTAGTAGGTACCACTTCTACAAGAGGAAAATTGGCAACAGACACCCACACGTAAATGGGTGCATCATTGACTCGGTGTTTCCCCTTGTCGGGATCTATCGGACGGATAAATCACGGAGAAACTGAGATGCTGCAAAGTTAAGTGACTTACTCAAGGTCACTCTTTGGGATGGAGAGTGGCTAAAACTCCCGCAAACAGGACACAAAGGCTGAGAAAACGGCTTTCAAAATGAAAGCCCGTAAGAAGAATTAAAAAGGGTTTTGAAGACAATAGTATGTTCTGAAGGGGGAAAGTCTTAAAAGAAAAACTTGAGTTTAAACTGAAATGGAGAAGAGAGGTGTTTATTTGGCTTTAGGGGTGCCCGTCATAAATGAAGGGGGGATTTCTGAGTGTGGAGCTGTAACATTGATACTGATTTTTAAAAGCAGAGGGAACGGGGAGGGGGGGATGGCGCTTAACTTTTACCGCATGTTAAACGCATTTGGGAGTTAGAGCCCTGAGGTCTCCCTCACTCTAAAAATAATTGGGCCACATCTGGGCCGACAAAGGCTCACTTTAGGGTTTTGGAAGCAGAATTATACTTTGCACCAAGCAGCCATGTTTTCCTTTATTCCTCAATGGCATCTAAATTTAAAAGAATGGTTTGAGGCGCCTGTGTGGCTCAGATGATTGGGCATCTGCCTTCGGCTCAGGTCGTGATCTCCGGGTCCTGGGATCGAGCCCCACTTCCGGCTCCCAGCTGGCTCAGTGGGGAGCCTGCTTCTCTCTCTCCCTCTGCCTCTCCCCCTGCTTGTGCGCTCTCTCTGTCTCTCTCTCTCTCAAATGAATAAATAAAATCTTTTTAAAAAAAAGAATGGTTTGCCCTCTGCTGATAGCCTAGAAATTCTTACAGTAAGGACGTGGTAGTGTTCGCTTTTCTCGGCTGTCCCCAAGCCCCAACGACTTTGCCTCCAGCACCCTCTTTGACTTTTATTTCCAAATGCTAACCAGGATGTACCCTCCAAGTCAAATTTCCCTGTAACTAGGCAATCCTGAACATCAGCTAAAAATGGAGCCGGCTCCCCCAGCAAGCCCCAGGCTTCCCCAGATCTGTGTTTAACGCCAGGGAAGCAGGAAGCCTGCATGGCCGAGGGAAAGGAGACCAGGTGGGGTCTTCGGAAGCAGGAATTCCAAGTCTAAAACTGCTCTGAGTAGTTTCTGCTTCGGCTTTGTGAAATATCACTTGATCTCTCAGGAGCAAAACATACTGATTTCCATTTTATAAGGGGCAAATGGCTGGAATGATTAGCTGGGTCTAATCGATGTCTTCCCACTGGGTTCTGAGCTCCCCAAGAGCAAGGGGCCGTCTTTCAGCTCTCGCCTGGGACCTGGCACACAGTAAGCATTCCGGAAACAGTAAGTACCCCTAACGCTCACATGATACAGTGTGTGAGACACCAGTCTAAGCACTTTCATGCATTAACTCACACAATCCTCATGACAACCATATTATCATGTTTTATAGAGGAGGAAACTAAAGCACAGAGAGGTTAAACAACTTCCCCAAGGCCACACAGCTAACAAATACTGAAGCCTGGATTCAGCCCTGGGCAGCCTGTCTAAAATCTGTATTCTTAGCCACTGTACCAGTGGTACCCAAACTTGTCTGCACACGAGTCACCCGAGTCACCCGGGGAGCTTCATAAATACGCCCCAGGGATTGTGATTTAATTGGTCGTGGGTGTGGCCTGAATTTTGGAATTGTTAAAAGATCCCCCAGTGGTTCCAGTATGCAGACAAGTTGTGAGGACCGCTACATGATACCATCCTGCCTCGTTACTCAGCAAATTTGTTTGCTGAGTTTAATTTGCTCCAGGTGGGACTGCTTTCAGGACTATAAACAAGCCCGGGGCGGCGGGGGGAAGCTCCAACTCTGGTAGTGGCAAATTGTCTTGGAGGGACACTACTTGTAATTCCAGTAGGGTGCTGCTAAGTGTGGGTCTGCAGACATTCCTGGATGCAAATTCCAAATTATGAGCTACACGTAGCAGTCTGGCCAGGCGCTCACCAACCACTTCCTCCCTTCCTAGACACACAGCAAGGCTGCGACATCAGGTTCCCTTCAGGCTGGGTGTGGTCACGTGACAGGATTCTGACCTACGCCAGAGCCAGGCTGTCCTCTCCCCACCCCCACCCCCACCCTGTCCAGGGGAGGCAGAGCTACAAGATAGGGGGGGCCTGGGCTCCTCCATCCCCACTTGAGGAGAGCTGCCATGTATTGAGGAGCACCAGCTGGACTTCATGAGAATGAAAAGCGGCTGGGTTTTGGGGCTTCATCTGTCATTGGTGACGAGTGTTCCTTGACTAGCAGATTGTGTGGCTTTGGGCAGGTCACTTCTAAGCATCAGTTTCGTCCCCTGCAGAAGGAATAGCACAAATACAAGTAAGAGGATGCTCGAGGGCTGGGTGGCGCTGATCTGCCCCTCGGGGGCTCCAGCAGCAGATGGGAGGGTAGGAGCCTGAGGGTGGGATTTATTTCTCTGGCCCCTCGGCTTACTTCCTGGCACGCAAGGCCACCACCCTGGTCAGGCGGCCCCTCCTTCGGCTGCAGGTTCTGGGCATCTCTCCCTCTCTGTCCCTTCGGGCCTGCAAGGAGTCTTAGTGTTGCTCCAGCGGCTTCTCAGAAGGCGAGAAATCACCACTGACTCTGGGAGGCCCAGGACAGACCCACAGCTGAACGTGAAAGAGGCTCCAAGGTAGCCGTGGTCTCCCTGGCCCTGCCCGCCGAGGCCCCGTCAGTCCCTTCCTTATGGCCTCCTGCCGGTCGTCCGGGTGGCCGTCTGCTCCCGGCCAGGGCCCCGGCTGAGGCTGAGTGTGAATGCCACAGGCAGAAGTGCTGAGCATGGCAGTCCCAGAGTAAATACTGAATATGGGGTTTTCACCCACTTTATGTTTATGGATGTACTAGTATCCTTACATATTGCTAAAACCAAGAAAGTAAAACTGCATTGAATAAAGGACATCTTCAAGTACTAATCATGTGATCTTGGGCACATAACTTTGCCTCTCTGGACTTGACATCCTCACTGCAAAGTGACTGTGTAGGACGATAGGACCGCTAAGGTTCATTCATTCATTCACTCATTCATTCATTCACTCATTCATTCATTCACTAGGCCCCGATGCCTTGATTCTGGGCAAGGCCCTGTGCCAGGCGCCAGGTGGGCAGGTGTGTGTGCGCCCTGCCCTCACGGAGGGTGTCAGGCAATAAACACTGAGACAAGTCAGTGTGGACTTAGGAGAGCAGGACCACAGTTTAAAGGAATGCGTGCGATAATGGAGAATAAAGAGGTAGGTAGGGTGGCTGGCCCTGTCTGAAAATGGTAACCTTTTAAGTTGCAACAAGGAGGAAACAGGCAGAGCATTCTGGAAAGGAATGTGGGAAGGCTCTTCGGCATTGTTCTCGCTCCAGGAGGCACATTATTTCCCAGGGGAGCTGTGAGCCCAGCGGTTTGCACACGTGGATTCTGCCACCTAGGGAACATCTGACCATGTCTGTGGACATTTTGGTTTTCACAGTTGGGGAGGGGTGCTACTTGCCTCTACTGGGTAAGGCCAAGGATGCCGCTCAACATCCTGCGATGCACAAGACGGCCCCCCAACAAAGGATTAACCAGCCCCAAATGTCAAAATTGCTAAGGTGTGGAGACCCTGACTCAGCCCCATTCGCAGATTCTTATTTAGTTGGTGCTGAGTGGGGCCTGAACTTCATCATAAAAAAAAAAAAAGGAAAAAGAAAGATCTCTAACCCCTGGATACAGGGATGTGGCAGAACCAAAGGACAAGAGCGGCTGGTGCCCAGCCAGGAGAGGGGAGCAGGGCTAGAGATGCAGGTGAGAGATGGAGAAGCAAGTTTGCTCTTGCCTTAGGCTCAAGCATTCTAAGAATCGTGAATCTTAATCTTTCAGCAAAATTCCTTTCTTAGTTTCCTAATTAGTGATGAGCTTTCACTAATTCAGACAACTGTGCAAGTTCCCCTTAAATGATGTCCTAGGATGAGCATGGGGTTTGGGAGTCACAGCACGTGACCACAGCAAGGTTCTTGACTTCTCTGGAAAACAGGGACTGCACCAACTGCCTCTCAGAGGGGCCCTGAGGTTACAAAAGAACCCACGCACCCCGACAACCGGCAGGCAGCGAGCACCCCACAAAGGTTCCTATCCCTCCGTCACAAGAGCCATGTGTGAAGTGTGCCCTGATGCTTCCCTGATAGCTGAGTGGTTTCACACACCTGTCCTTTCAAAATCTCTTTTAAAGCACTGCCTTTAGGGGCGCCTGGGTGGCTCAGATGGTTGGGCGTCTGCCTTCGGCTCAGGTCATGATCCCGGGGTCCTGGGATCGAGTCCCACATCGGGCTCCCTGCTCCTTGGGAGCCTGCTTCTCTCTCTCTCTCTCCCTCTCTGTCTCTCATGAATAAATAAATAAAATCCTTAAAAAAAAATAAATAAAAATAAAGCACTGCCTTTAAAAGTACTCCTTTATCTCCCTCTCCCACTCCCCCGCTTGTGTTCCCTGTCTCGCTGTCTCTGCCAAAAAATTAAATTTTTAAATTCTTAAAAAAAAAAAAAAAAGGGAGGGGAGCACCTGGGTGGCTCAGTCGTCAAGCGTCTGCCTTCGGCTCAGGTCATGATCCCGGGGTCCTGGGATCGAGCCCCGCGTCTGGCTCCCCGCTCTGCAGGAAGCCTGCTTCTCCCTCTTCCACTCCCCCTGCTTGTGTTCCCTCTCTCGCTGTGTCTCTGCCAAAAAATTTTAAAAAATAAAATAAATCTTAAAAAAGTACTCCTTTAAAATCTCTCTTTCAGGGCAACCCTCTCGGGTCCCCCCTCCCTCTTCAGGAGCTTTGTACTATCACTTTGCTATCGCTTAATAAACTTTGCTTTTTGCTACCCCCCAAAAATAATAAAATCTCTTTTACAAGTAAAAACATTCCCATATAGAGCAGACTTAGCAGGTATTTATCTAGGTCCCTCAGACCGACACGAGAAGGTATGTTTGCCGCAAGTCCACACTGCAGGGCTGAGAACAGAGTGACACCTGCAGGGGGGAGGAGTGGCAAGCTTTACCATCACATGCCCCGTGCAGCTCAGAAACGGGCGGCAGGCAGACTCGCGATTTGCTGTCACCAGAACCGGGGTCTCAGTAACAGGATCTGCCACAGACCTGCGCCCCACCCCGAGAAGTGATTTGTACAGGCCGTGGGACCCATTCTTGGCGAAAGACAATAGTATTTAAAGCAAACTCCAAAGAGTAAATATTTTAATTTTCTTCAAACGTACTCTCCATTTCATAGTATTTTCCATAGTCACACGGACGAGTTACATTTCCACAAAAAGACTCATATAGTTTTCTTAAAGTACTCACATCCAAAATTAAGTAGGGAAACTAGGGAACTCAGCAAGGAGCATACGACACTGTGGTGAGATTAAGTTCCATGTCCAAGGTTAAGTCGGGAGGGATTCGCAGGAGAGCCGAACTCGGCGCCCCCCCGCCCCCACCACACGGTCCACAGTGGAAAAGTGACCAGTGCGGCCTGCGCCCCCGGCTGCTTAGGAAACCCACCCCGAGGCTGGAAGCTGCCATTTCGTGCATGCAGAACGCGAGTCAAACAGCAAAGTGTACACACTTCTTAAAGGGGGGGCTGCTAACTCCACCGCCCATGGTGCTGGAGGGGTCACCGAGGCCACCGCCACCCCCTCGGCCATCCCGAGTCGCACAGCAGCCCGCACTCCGGCGCTTCCCACTGAGCCACACGCTCGAAACCACGGTGGCCATGGTTGGGACAGGAGGCAAAAATCCCGGACCCTGATGTTTTTGAAAACTGCTGACCTCTCAGTGTGAATTGTTGAAACTCAGATTTCTCATCCCCAACACAGCCCACGATGCTGGTGTGTTAGAAGAGCTTTTCTGTGTCTGATGTACAGTAACAGGATCGAGGAAAATACTCCCCATGTAAGCTTACAAGGTCTATTAAAGGGGGTGGTGCGCCTACATGGTCCCAAAATACGGGGATAAAAGGAAGTTGGCACTAAAGCACACAACTAGGCTTCTATGGAAAGACCGACCATACCTTCTTATAAACAGAAATAAGATTGTTTGATAGAAGATTTCCCCCCCTGTATTATACACTCTACAGGTAGCCTTCCTGGTTAAACCTAAGACTCAAATTTCTATCTGATTTATTCTATTTGATACCAACTGGTATGTCCAATGGATGGATGCGTCTGCAGATACAAAAGAATATCACTTTGCTTTTGACAGTCCCTTTCAAGCTCAAGGAACTTTACAGACATTGGCCCTCATGTCTTAAGTAGGTCAAGAGGATGTGAGGGGAAACGGAGTGACTGCTCACCACGAACACTAGCCCTGCCACACTCCTCCCTGTAATCCTGAGGAATTCTACCCGATGCAGGTGTAAGAAAATGGAAGCAAAGGCCAGTGATTAAAAGTCACGAAGCTTTTCACATCTACAGAATTTAAGTGAATGTCACGACAGTTGTTAACCCTGAAACCATGTAGTGAAGGGTTCTCATTTAACATGGCTGCAAGTCAACACGGCCTGCTGTCCACCCGCTCTGCGGAGAGTACACAGTGCCCAGAACCCGACCCGAACACACTGGAGGCAGGCCTGATGCCCCTGGGCCGGCGGCCCCTGCACAGAAGCAGACAGGGTTGCCCAGATGGTTTTGAAACTGAGCAAGGGCACCAAACCTACAGAACACGGTTTTTACAGGAGAGGATTAAAAACTAAACATTTTTCCTGGAAATATATATATATTTTTTAAAGATTTTATTTATTTGACAGAGACAGCGAGAGCAGGAACACAAGCAAGGAGAGTGGGAGAGGTGAGAAGCAGGCTTCCCGCTGTGCAGGGAGCCCAATGTGAGACTCGATCCCAGGACTCTGGGATCATGACCTGAGCCGAAGGCGGCCGCTTAACGACTGAGCCACCCAGGTGCCCCTTTCCTGGAAATATTTTAATACCATTTAAAAGTGACACAGCAGGAGGCAGGAAACAGCAGTTTTTGGTATTTTTGCTATTCTAGGCACACTGGGACTTGGAAAGATTCCCTAAAGTGAGTCTTGCATTATAAAAATATTGATGTGAAATACATGTGCTTAAAGTGGGAATCCAAACTGGACCCAAACTTCACTAAAATGAAAGTTTACTGCTGTGTCCAGAAGAAATGCTGTATTACGTCTGTCCTAAAAGGCAGATATTGAAAGGGAATGTTCTACTGGCAAATAACAGCAATCTGGGGACAGACAGGAAGGGAAACGGGGTGCACATCAGCTCCACTCAAGAGGAAGTATCGCTGCCTTTATGAAGTGGTCTTCACGCGCTTCTGTAACACTGTGGTCTTAAACTCGCTGACGGATCTTGGTCAGGCTTGCTCACCCGGACTCGCTGGGGTAACACCCATTCAGCCTCCATGCAGCCACATGTGGACACACGTCGTCTACTCCATGCAGAATAGTTCATCAAAGTCAACCACACAGGCCCAGTGGCCACTCAGAAATGCAGTACTCAGAGATCCAAGATCTGAGGGAGCCGTGGCTACCGTGTGTGGTGTGACCTCCATGCTCTCCAACACCCCCAGCCCGGGGTGTCACAGGTCTGGGGGTCTACCAAACCACACACACACACCACACACACACACACACACACACACACACACACACCACACACACACACCACACACACCCCCGATCATCCAAAAATCTCTGTTGGGCCCCTTAGTTTACAGACAGATGCTGAGACTTACAGAAATCTAATGCCTTGGCCAAGTCACCTGCCAAGTGAGGGCAGATCTGGCAGCCCAAGGGTCCTGCCCAACACTCTCCTTACTGTGTCACTGTGACATAAAGGTTGGAAAAGACATTTTTAAGAAAGAAAAAATTGAGGATACTTAATAATGCAGAAGTGTTCAAATACAGTCTACATAAACATCTCAAACAGCATCTTGGTTAAACTGGCAATGAACAGAGCCTTGATACTGGGCCTTTCTGAGGCAGGTTTCTGGTTCCTAAACCCAGATTCTGTGGCAGAGAACCATGGAAATGACATTATGAAGATCTATGTTATACTAGGATTTACAAACCAAATTTGTCAAAAGATGGGTCTATTTGCAACTCAAGAGTGCAAAGAAGAGGGTGATTATTTCTCCCTAGACTGTATCTAACTGAACTTAAATAGTGTAACTATGGAAAATGTATTTTAAAATTAGAGATTTTATATTTTTAAGTTGATCAAGGGCTTTGCAGTTTAATTAATCATCACAAATAAGAGACATGGTATGTTCTGTTTTAAGGATGCATGGGGTCAGTGAGCAGGGCGGTCAGAACGTGCCCCCAAGCCGGTTGAGCCTTCTCAATGATGCATGGGCGTGGCTACTGTTTACTCAGGATCACATTCTGCATGGACTCCATTTAATTGGGACAGAGTAACGGATGGTTCTGTGAGCAGTGCCTTTTTAAAGTTTTTTCAGCAATAGAAAGGAAACAAAAATTAAATGCTGTTTAACACAGTTTTCATAAATTTTAAATGTCCAGATGTTTGGCTTACATTGCTTTCTTGTTCAGAAAATCTAGAGAATGGAATCGATTCGACATCATTTTTCAAACCCCAACCTGAAATGTAGTTCTGAAATCTAAATTCATGTGAATGGCATTCTCCCCACTTCAGAAAATGAAAATTCACATCACATCAGTGGATGAACACAAAGTCCTGCATTTTTTCTACTAGATTCACCTAAAGTCAAAAAGTGAGTCCTTGTGAACAATTTTTCTCCTACTCCTAGGTAATGATTTACTTGATATTAACCAAAATCAGTTTCGAGAAAGTATTCCCAAGTATCTTGGGATGGATCCAAGTATTGCATCTATGAATATGCTCTAAGAAAAGCAAAATGTTCATGGAAGCATAGAACAATTTTACCTTTAAATAAAAATACTTTATTCATTCCTGACAGGTTATCAAAATGTACACTGTTAACCAAGTAAAAATGGTACTTCGAAATAGCTGACTAGGGCATATTTGGAGGATTTTTGGTTAATTTCAGAAAAGTAAAAATCATTTCCAATCTCCCTTTCCACACATTCCTAAAAGCTTGCACTGTATCTGCTGAAAAGTGAACATATAAACAATCATATGGGCCCCAGTTCATTATAGAATGCACATTTTCATTTACACTTAAAATAAATGGAAGTTACTACATCTGAGTTAGCTTCCTTTGCCAAAAACATTGTCTTACTCCTCTTTATATTTTGTGAAAATCTGTAAATTACATAACAAATAGATCACATGACTTGTATTAATCTACACACACACACACACACACGATAAAGTGCAACACAACAGAACATGTCTGCGACATTCACGTTCTCAACGCCCACAGATTTTCTGAGGGAATGGAAATAATGTTCTCAAGTGCACGGACACTAAATCCAACAGACTAGGTTATTTATTCCTCAGGGTTATTTATATTAAAATCCTATTTGCTTTGCTTTCCCTGTAGCTTCTGTCTCTCATTCTCAATGAAAGTTTCGAAGCTGTGATTCTTTTTAAACCTTGAGAAAAATCAACTCTCCTCAGGGCAACATAAATAGTGCTTTCAAAGTGCACTTTCAAAGTTTCTGAGCACTCTGTACTGTAACGGGAGGCTTCCAATGATCTCTCATCCATAGCAAGGAGAATCACAGCCATTTTAATAATAGCAAGCATTCCACTCACTTGGCAGCAAACGCTTAAGAACTTTTGACACTAACCACCAAACATTTCTCTACGCAAGTACTAAACTAGCCCTACAATGTCACAAGTTTTTGGTTGCATGTTGCTTTGATATTAAATTATTTAACTAAGAAATGCTTTTGTTCCTGAGATGAGCACAATAAAATTAAATGAGTACCCTCTAAAGCTGCCAATGGGACGCTATGCTCCTTACTTCTACCCTCACTATCTCCATGAAGAATCGCGTCTGAAATATCAGTCTTCCCCATGGCGCCATTTCTGTGACTCGTCTTGCCGAACATCTGGTCTAATTTGGTTTCTCATGCCACCTAATACATTTGATGTCGCTTCCGTGGCCACAATCAGAGGTTTCACCACCGCAGGAGGAATCTGGCGCAGGACCTCGCCCACGGCACCAGTGACCCCTCTGCTCTCGTGTTCTCGAGCTGCGGTTTCGTAAATTGTCTGAGCCGTGTCTGTAAGTCCCTGAAAGGGGGAGAGGAGAGAAGATCAGAAAAATCTCTAAATTATCCTATTGTATACAACTTTAGCAGAGTTCATCAACATTATGCTTGTAACTAAACCAAAAAACCCACTGTGCTTTTGAGATAACCCAGGATAATTATATTTATGACAGAATTGTAACTATAGGGAAAATAAGAGGCAATTATTATAATCTAGCATTTTGTTGTGACACGTGTATGTAGAAAATATAGCTAAGCTACCATTTCACGTAGGGAAGCTTAAAGAAATATTTAGGGGTGCCTGGGTGGCTCAGATGGTTAAGCATCTGCCTTCGGTTCAGGTCATGATCCCAGAGTCCTGCGATCGAGCCCCGCATCGGGCTCCCTGCTCAGCGGGGAGTCTGCTTCTCCCCCTCCCTCTGCTTCTCCTCCTGCTCATGCTCTCTCGCTCTCTGTATCTCTGTGTCTTGAATGAATAAAAAAAAAAAAAATCTTTTAAAAAAGAAATATTTAATGATCTAAGAGTAGCTTTCCTGGCACTATTAATCACTCTAGTTAAATCAAACTTAGCAAATAAAGCTTCTGGAATAAATATAATCACAAAAGGAATACGGTGATAGCTCCTTTGAGTCAACTGTAACAAGAAAACCTAATTCTACAAAGCTCCAGAAAATTATTTGTTTTAAATTACTAGCTATGTACTAGAAAAGATAATTGTGGAACATTCAATTAAGATAAAAGGATTGGCTTAAATAGAAAAAATTCTGAAAACATAAAGCAGGAACATGTTTAATAATTTAAAAGTTTCGGGGCACCTGGGTGGCTCAGTCGTTAAGCGGCTGCCTTCGGCTCAGGTCATGATCCCAGGGTCCTGGGATCGAGCCCTGCATCAGGCTCTCTGCTCAGCAGGGAGCCTGCTTCTCCCTCTCCCACTCCCCCTGCTTGTGTTCCCTCTCTCACTGTGTCTCTGTCAAATAAATAAATAAAATCTTTAAAAAGTATCATTTCTACCTGGCACGGTAGGGTAAACATGTAATACTGTAGGGGGAGGACACGTACAGAAGAACTAAAAACAAATACAAGTGCAGTTTTTAAAACTACTGTCAGTAAGTGAAACCGTGACAATAAAGAAAACGCTCACGGTTGGTCCACCTGTGCCCGCATCCCTCTGTCTCCTCTCTCAGCCACCCTCCCTAGCCCGAAGACAATAAGCAGGTTCAAGCGGATTACAACCCAGTGAGCGTGGCCACCACCGCGTCACAGAAGTGAATTCGTATCTCGGCTCTATCACTTCAGTGTGTTACCTCAGCCAATATATTTCATTTGTTCTTTGTTTTGTTTTGTTGCTAGTCAAGTCCTGTCAATGGGGGATGAAGTCTGTGGTGACTGTCAGACTTCACTGGCTCAAGACACCCGCAGAGACTGGCGCTCCGTGCTCACAAAGCAGGCCCTGGCCCCCGGCCGCTGCCCCCACCACAGCGCCCGGCCTCCCACCCAGGGGAACGACGGAAGCAGGGGTCAGCCAGCACATGGCAAATATTTGTGGGCCACACAGGTTCTATTGTATATGCTTTTTCTTTTTTTTTTTTTTCCTTTTTACAATCCTTTCAAGTTGTTAAAATAATTCTGAGCTGGTAGGTCCACACAAAAACAGGCCTGGGCCAGAGGTGACCTAGAAGTCACAGTGTGCCGAGCCCGGATCTAGAGGAGGAGCCAATCTGTGAACCAGCTGGAATGTTTTCTCTCCATCTTTGATTCACTAACATCAAAAAGGGAAAAGACACATTTATCACCATGTAAGGAGCCTCTATTTAAAAAGTTCTGAGGGGCGCCTGGGTGGCTCAGTCGGTTAAGCGGCTGCCTTCGGCCCAGGTCATGATCCTGGCCAGGGTCCTGGGATCAGCCCCACATCAGGCTCCCTGCTGAGCGGGAGCCTGCTTCTCCCTCTCCCTCTATCTGCCGCTCTCCCTGCTTGTGCTAATAAAATAAATAAATAAAAAATAAAAAACTTTAAAAGTTTTGAACGCGGAAGTCAGATTCCTTGCTAATCAAGCGCACCTGCCATCTCAATCCGTGCTCACACTGTCAAGTCTTAGAGAGAGACCCGCACAGCAGACCCGAATACCCAGGGTCCAACAGAGGCCCCACTACTGACTCGCCCAGCTACACTGGGGAGCCATTCCTGCTGAGCCAGTGTCCTCATGGGCAAGCGAGGACCACCGCCTCCCTTTAATGGTTGCTATACACCTGGCACAAAGGAAGCACACAAATATTTTTTCAAATGAATTCAGATTAAATCAGGCAAGGTTATGCAAACTGCAAAGTGCTCCATTCCCAAGCGCTATTATATCCTGTGGCCCACGGCCCCTGCCATGCCCTGAACCCCAGGATCATTTTTATAAACCTGATTTCTAACACGTCTACTGATAACTGGCCCAATCCTGACATCTATAGGAACAGATCTGACCAGTAATTATTCTCCCAACTAAGTCTCCTTTTAAGAAAAGCAGGTGGTCTTGCCTTTATTCCACTAATACATTTCCTCGGGGCCCTACCTCAGTGGTCTCCCGACCATTTGGGACCACAGAGGCCACTCTGTCAGGGAAAAGACTTGTCTTTTCCTAGGCACTTGTGCCTGTCAGAATAAAGACGGGGAAAAAGATCTTTAATGAAATCCTAATACATGCATCAAGAGTAAAACCATCTCAAACTTCACGTCACATTAAAAAGAATGTCAAGAAAGATTACAAGGGGGAATGCTCCCAACAGTGCCCATTAAGAACCAGATTCACGGGCGCCTGGGTGGCTCAGTTGGTTAAGCGACTGCCTTCGGCTCAGGTCATGATCCTGGAGTCCCAGGATCGAGTCCCGCATCGGGCTCCCTGCTCGGCGGGGAGCCTGCTTCTGCCTCTGACCCTCCCCCCTCTCATGTGCTCTCTCTCTCTCATTCTCTCTGTCTCAAATAAATAAATAAAATCTTTAAAAAAAAAAAAAGAACCAGATTCACTGGTCCAATTGCAATTAGGCTTAATAAATGCTGAGATTCAGATAGTTACAAATCACCAACTTCATTCTTAACAACCTCTTGCACAAATGAATAAAGGGACATTTATATGAACATTGCTGTAGCAGTGGTTTAGGGAAAACAAGGTCTACCAATAGGAAAGTGAAGTATGCCACAGCCCTACGATGAAATGCCCTAAGACCGTTTAAATGAGACGTGCGTACATCACCATGGACAGACCTGGAAAGGCAGACGTTGCACATGATATATAGAGTAAAAGTATAAAAACATGTACCAAAAAATGTGTACCATCTTCAGGAGAGTGAAGGCATGCGAATGGGATCAGGTGAGTGAGCTGAAAAGCTGTACTTTTAAACAAAGCTGAGTACTACAGCGCAGCACAACTACATGCCACATCCGGGTGGTGCGAGCGCGCGTGCGTCCGTTACGCGGCTGACTTCTGCACGTGAGGAGAATCAGCCTTTCCTCCAGATCACGACTCTCCTTGTGAGCCCATCACTACCTGGCCCTCTTCTCTGACCTCGTGCAGACATTGGCACTTGCTATTGGTAGCAATTCCAAGTCCACTCGCAGGGGTTTCGAACCACAAAATGCTCTTCCGACAAAAGGCAGGAAAGTGGGCCAGCCGGTTCCGGCCCGCGCACCCAGGTATGCACTCACCTCTTTCACAACACTGTAGGCCTTGGCCACACCTTCCCGCAGGTCCACTGGCTGGTGGGCTAAGCGGTGGTGAGGAAACCTTTTGATCTTCTTGGGCTCACTAGAAAGGGTCCCAGGAGACACCATGTCATAAGCAGTCTCTGCAGCCGCCTGGAATCATTTTATCAGAAGGTAAGAAATGAATCAGAAGAAAGTCTGCAGAGTTCTGCTCCAACAACGCACTTGCCATGGGGAGTCGGGAAGAACAGAGGGACTCACAGGCCCTAACGCAGGTGCGTCTGCGGTATGGGGAGTTCTTCACGACAAAAACTTAGCACTCTTATACCAAGAACATTAAAGTGCACATTAAGAACTAGTATCTAGATCGAGCTGACTTTCTCAGTCCTCCTCTCTCCCTCTGAGAACACTCTCCACGTTACGGGTTAAGCGAGAATGCCCTGTCTGTGAACAACTGGATAAGGTCAACTGGAGTTTAATACTTAACAAACCTTAGTACGTCTACTGTTTTGTTCTGTAATGCTTCCTTCACGTTTAGCTATGATGTTCATATAAATGAGGCAAAATGAATCCTCGATTAGGGCGCCTAGATGGCTCAGTCGTTAAGCGTCTGCCTTTAGCTCAGGTCATGATGCCAGGGTCCTGGAATTGAGCCCCGCATCGGGCTCCCTGCTCCGCAGGGGGGCCTGCTTCTCCCTCTCCCACTCCCTCTGCTTGTGTTCCCTCTCTGTGTCTCTCTCTGTCAAATAAATAAATAAAAATCTTTAAAAATAAATAAATAAATAAATAAATAAATCCTCGACTAACTTAACAGTTACAATTTAACTGAAACAGGCAAACGAATTTGCACTGGATTCCACTGCTTTATTCTACGAATTCTTTAACACCAGAGAGCTGAGCAATAAAAACAAAAAACCCCCACGATATTAAATCATCATAAATAAGATATCTATTCTCAATGTTCTGTATATTTCACAGGGTCTTTTTAGAAACATAAACCCCCAACCGTCTTGCAGTAAGCCTTCCTGTCCGTACAGAGGACAGCAGTCGGCGGAGGTACCTGTATGGTCTGGACCGTCCTGTTGGTGAGCTCCAGCGCGGCCATCGCCGTCGAGGTGCCAAAGGACGCAGCACCTCTCTGGAACCCTCGGACGATGCGACCGTCCTTCCGGTACTGCTCTATTGGTAACCAGACCAAGTCCTTCAGGCCTTGCACTAGAACAACGGTCAACACGGAGCAATCAGTGGGAGTGCTGGGGCTCAGATCTCTGCTATCACTCTAACCCCGGGGTTTTAACCTCAAATGGGACGCAGAGTGCTCTTGCCGGTGTGTATGACCACACACAGAAGTTTTCTAGAAAGTTGGTCCCCACACAGACTGTCCCAAAGGCACCCATAACTCCAAAGGGGTTAAGAATCACAGATCAGGCAAAATAAATCATCTTTTGATTAAAAAAGAAAACTTACCTAATTGTACTAGTGAATGCATAGGCCCAACGCCTCCCAGGATTCCTGGTAGCTGGTTCTTCTTAATGTCAGTAAGCCATTCCGTGATTGCATACGAGAACAATTTGTCAACACCTAGCAAGCTAGAGCAAATGACTATTAGTATACAGAAAAGAGAAAGAAATTCATAGGTTCAGATAAGTTGGGGGAACTTCCTTTTTTTAGTTTCAGGAGTAGAATTTAGTGATTCATCAGTTGCATAGAACACCCAGTGCTGTGTTATGCACAAACAATGAATCATGGAACACTACATCTAAAACTAATGATGTAATGTATGGGGATTAACATAAGAATAAAAAAATTAAAAAAAAAAAAAGAACACCCAGTGCTCGTTACATCAAGTGTCCTCCTTAATGCTCATCACCCAGTTACCCCAACCCCTACACCCCGCCCCCAGCAACCCTCAGTTTGTTCCCTAGAGTTAAGAGTCTCTTATGATTTGCCTTCCTCCCTGTTATTTTTCCTTCCCTTCTCCTATGTTCATCTGTTCATCACGAGTAAAATCATATGGTATTTGTCTTTCTCTGACTGACTTAATTCGTTTACCATAATAAGTTGGGGGTTATTTTTTTTTTTAACTTAAGACAAAAGAAAATTTACCAATTACAAGGACAAAATATTATAGACGTTCGATCTGAATGTACATATACACACATATATGTAATCCAGTTTAATGTTAGTAATTTCTACAAGGTTTCAGTAACATGTATAACTGTGTTCTTCCACTGCTCCTATTTCTTGAACATCTAAAACTCTAGCATAGGGGGCACCTGGGCGGCTCAGCTGGTTAAGCATCAGACTCTTGGGTTTCAGCTCAGGTCATGATCCCAGGGTCGTAAGATCAAGTCCCACATCAGGCTCCATACTCAGCACAGAGTCTGCTTGAGATTCTCTCTCTCGCTCTTCCTCCCCCCCCTCTCCCCACTTGTGTGTGCACACACAACTTTCTCTCAAATAAATAAAATCTGGGGCGCCTGGGTGGCTCAGTCGGTTAAGCTTCGGCTCAGGTCGTGATCCCAGGGTCCTGGCATCGAGTCCCGCATCGGGCTCCCTGCTCGGCAGGGAGCCTGCTTCTCCCTTTCCCTCTGCCTGCCGCTCCCCCTGCTTGTGCTTGTTCTCTGTCTCTTTCTCTCTGACAAGTAAATAAAATCTTAAATAAATAAATAAATAAAATTTTTAAAGCTCTAGCATAGTATTAACTCAATGTCTATAAATTGCTACATGGTTCTCAGCCACTAAGAACCATTACGTTGTGAACTGCCAGTCTTTTTGCTAAATAAATGAATTTATGACTTTGGGAAATTATTAAAAAACAACTACAGCTGTTTTTGAAAAATACTACTCTGTTCAAACTCCTACTCTCTCAGCATAAAAAGGAGCCCCTAATCAGTAAGCCTCCTCTAAAAACAAGCTCTCTGCACACAATGCTGTAAAACAATGATATTTTGCTAAGAAAAGTCAGTGATCAATTTGTTGTAAGCTAATCACAGTCACTATACCATAAAGCCTCATATGGTATAAATCAACCTACCCATGCCGGTAGAAAAGCCGCTTCAGCTTCAGTTCTGAGCAGTTTAACTGGGCCAGACCAATCAGAATCCCGGCCAGCGTACCCTTTAAAATTAAAAAAAGCCAGATTAATGTGTAACTGAGACACCCAACATCTAAAACAGTTGTTATTTGGGCAAGTCAAAGTAATATTCATTCACTTATGCAGCTAAAACACTTAAAATATTTACATCAAAAAAACACATACTTAATTATATTATGACCTAAATTACACTAAATTTTACTCACAGGTTAAGTAAATGATGCTTACTTTAAAAACAGAATTAAATTTTAAAATCTTGCATGTCACTTCAAACATAAAGTTTGAAAATTAACTCCATTAGAAAAACGAGAGAGATAATTTTGTAGAGTATATTTATACAAAGTTTCCAAACCTGATCCATTGATACGTGTTTGCCATGATAATCAAGTCGAATAGGAACTTCTGATGTGAATCTGAATTCTCTGAAGATAAAGAAAGGAGAGGAGTTATTTATATTCAAAAGTACTAATAGTTGAAATTAGAAATAAATTAATTTGTTCAACTGGATAATAAAAACAAAACCACAAAATAATGTGAATATCTCAAGACCTAAATAAAGGGCAATGTCTTTTAGTTCTATCTTAAGATAATATAACAACTAATGTTAATCATCTTATACGTTGTATTTATTTTATTTAAATTTTCTCACAAAAAAAATCTCCTAGTTTACTAAATGTTTACCTTAGAAAAATTTATTCTGGCAGATATTCTCAATTTATACAGAAGAATAATAAAGGTGACCTTTAAGATTAAACCAAATAATAGAATCATTACCACGAAGTAAAAAAGAGAAGAGGTAAGGGATTTATTTCAGCTCCATCATGAAGCAGAAAGTGCCAGAAAAGCCAGCCACGAATCCCAGTTTTACCAGTTATATGGGATGCAATCATGGGCAAGGAACTTAAACTCTGAGCCTAAACATCTTAGTAAATTTTTAAAATGCCACCCACGTTGGTGAATTTGAGTGAGCATTCTTGAAATTAATGCTTATAAACAGGATATCAACACACAAGCATTGGGAATTCTGTGAGAATGAAATCATAATTATATGCCAATGGTATACATCAAACAAAAGGAGCCGGCTTCCCAAAGTTGGACTGTAAATTGGACTTAAAACACAATTTTTCTACGGAATTAATGTCTGTGTTTATATCCTAAGCCATTCCACAGAAGTCCAATTTAACCCACAGCAAAATGGAAATGCTGTATTTAAACGTCAATCACTACAGGAGCCTGGGACCCCAGGTCATCCCTCATCTTCCAAATACACATCTCCACTTGGGTCCCTGGGCATTTTGGTTCTCTTCCTTTCTCACTCTTTGTTTTCTTCATGGCACATAATATGGCAAATCATGTATTTTAATTATTTGTAAGCTCAATTATACAGGGAATTTTTCTTGGCTTTGTTTACTGTGCCTAGAACAAAACCTGGCATACACAGAGTAAGAGCTCAATAAATATCTGTGGAATGGTTGGGGGCTATTAGGCCATCACTTAGAAAATGCGCCAGATTTGGGATTAAGACCTGTGTTCTAGTCTTGACTCGGCCACTAACTGTGTGGTTTTGAGCAAGTCAACTTACTTCTCTGGACACTAAAGTTCCTCGTCTGTGAAGTGAGTAAACTGGACTATATCACTGACTACCACCCCTAGGCCTTCTAGGAGCTTTTAAGAGTAGAAACAGAAATCCATAGCAATTTTAAATAGTGTAATAAAAAAAACCAAAATTATTTACCTAAGTAAGTGAGGCCACACAAGCTGAATGAGAAATGTTAAATTTCTTTGCTTTCAGGCCAGAATTGTTAACAATTCAATTTCTTTTGGACTGGCTATCCAGTGTTTACAAAAACCAAACTAGGAGTTCATGTGTGATTAATATAAAATGAGAATTCACACTATCACTTATGATATGCAATTTTTTGGTAGTAAAAAAATTTTAAAGATCAATGTGGGAAAGTAATAAAAGAGATTCTTCTTTCCTGGTGAAACTTTTACAACTGCCAGAGATCATCTATCCCAGGATCTTTCCAATTCCCATATCGTTATTTTTTTTCTCTATTTTCAAGATATATAAAAACATGAAAGCACTTTAAATAGTTACACTGCCCGCTTTGGGCCATACCCAAAGTCTAACATAAAGTCAGCTTGAAAAGACAGAATCGGGGGACAATCGATGTCAACAGGAGTACAGACAACAAGGGGAAGTAACTAACGGTCCCTCACAACAGGTGGCTTAGATCTTCCTTCTTCCTCCTTCCAACGGAGCCAAGGCTCCATGCCCACCATGAGGGGCCGGGAAAGAAGGATGATGGGAAGAATGAATGGGTCTGGAAAAGAGGATAAATTCCAGCGTGCAAGCAGCTAGCTGAGCATGGGCAGGAGCTACAGCGGATAGCAGGAGCACATGGGCCTGCCTTTCCCGATAGTGCCGACTGAGCCAAAGAGTGAAGGGTCAGGAAAGACACAACAGTGATGGGGAAGGGGCAGATGGAAAACCAGACAGAAAATGCCCACACTGGAGAAGGGAAGCCAAGGTGTGTAAGGGAAAAGAGGAAAGGACATCATGATTGAGGAGGTACAAATAAGCCATAACAGTGACTGGGAAGAGGGACAGAAGGAGGAAAACAAAGCTAAGAGGAAAAGGACATTCCTGCTGCAGAATCCAGAGAAAATACCCCTGAGCCAGGGTTACTACCTGTAATTAAGGGGTGCAGGATACGTGGAGCCCACATGTAAATAAAGACACTAGTTACTGTTTGGCAGGGCAAAGAAAAGCTGGAGTAACCTCATGATTAGTGGTGGTACACGAACACATTAAAGAACAACCTGCAAAACGCTAAAATAACTTCATGTGTTATCAAAATTCAGTGATTTACCTAAAAAACACGGGCTGATCACTAAATGATGCTTCTTCAGCTGAGAAATCCTTCTCTTCCTCCCCATTAACCACTTCCACTGAATTGGCACCACCATCTTGGGAAGGCTGCTTTGGCCCAGGAAAAGAAAGAACTAGATTTGGCTCCTTGGAGGTGCTTAAATGCCTTGGCAAACTGCAGGTGACATCAGCTCCAGGAGACTTTTTAACTGAAAAGGTAATGTGTGCATTTGAAAATTAGGAATGCTTCTTTAGAGCAACCATTTAAAATTAATGTGGATTTAACTTGTTTTGCTGCATTTAATAAACACAGTAACTGCTACAGAGACTACCGACTTCCACCTTTTAAATTATTACTCTTACATAAACTGCATTCGCAAAATATAAAAAAATAAACACAAAGCACATTTATATAAATGAGAATAAAGACTGTAAGTACACTCTCAAAAAGGCCTCATAACAATCAAAATCAATCCAAGTATTTGATATAGACTTTTTCCAAACTATACATGTTTAATACCTTCTGGATCTGGAGCCATTAGAAGCTCTACTTCTGTAGAAAGACTTGTGAAGAAATCCTTCAGGAAGAACAAGGCATCCTAAAATGAAAAGAAGTAATTATAACCGGTGGGGGGGGGCATCTATTTCTAAAACTACAAAGTATCTCAAAGTCCCATATTTTACTCATTCCTCATATACCACTATAATTTTTTGAGTTCTTACTCTGTGTGAGGCAGTGTTCCTATTCCCCATCTCTCTCTCTCTCACACACACACACTTCCTGGTTAATTCTCACAACTCTGAGAAAATTATAGATGTGAAAATTAAGACACAGAGAAGTTAAAGATTACACAGCTATTTCTAAATCCAAGTACAGTTTGGTTTCTCAGGAAGGCGGCGTCCTTGTTCTTGGATGCCAGTGCTCAGTGCAAACGGTAGGGGGCGCAATACCGCCACGAGGAACAGCACCCTGCCGGCCTGCGCACACTCACAAGCCTTGCAAGTTCTTACTACCTGCTTTCGGCCTGGACCACTATGTTCTATTGCCTTAACACATTTTCTCCATTGGACAGGATATTCAAAAGTAAAATCCGTATAATTACCCAGTGTGGTCTCTTCTGAAATGATGTAATAACAAAAACCCGCAGGCCTGTCTAACGCTGTCCGAGCAAGCCACATTAGCCCGCTATTAGCAGCTTCGTTTTACCCACCTCACTCACACCGACAGACCCCTTTTGGAAAGTATGAAAATTAAATGCTTGAGCCTATTCTTTCTTATTCTGCCCTTCCATTTAAAAAAATTCTCAGGGCGCCTGGGTGGCTCAGTTGGTTAAGCGACTGCCTTCGGCTCAGGTCATGATCCTGGAGTCCCTGGATCAAGTCCCGCCGCATCGGGCTCCCTGCTCAGCAGGGAGTCTGCTTCTCCCTCTGACCCTCCCTCCCTCTCATGTGCTCTCTCTCTCTCAAATAAATAAATAAAATCTTAAAAAAAAAAAAAATTCTCAGTTAATATAAAGCATTAATACTGTACCAAAATGCAATGTGGTGGGGAATTACAGGGTCAGGGTATTTGGTAGCATACTCTAAGTCTGGTAATTCCAAAGGATCTGATCAACCTACTGATCACGTTTATCAGAGTATAAATGATGAAAGTCAGAAAGATATTTTTCTAGGTAACATGGCATATGGGAGACTGAGGGATGGATGGGACTGAAGACCAAGCAGGCAGTTCCAACAGTACTGAAAATATTTTGGTTCTGCAGTAAGACAGTGGGTTCATGAATTGTTCATTACATTATGCTTTCTTTACATTTATATATGTGTACATTTTGTTATTCACATTACATACATTATATATTACTACACAGATCCGTGTGTATATATACACACACATTGGATAATATATGTATATCAAATATTAGATGTTTACAAAGTTAACAGTACCTAAAAATGTTATTCTTTGACCACTAGATGGTGATATTTTAACGCAATAAATACTTTGACTCTATGCCTTCAAAAAAACAAGAGAAAATTTCCAGGTATAAATATGCTTTAAAAAAAAAGAGAGAGAGAAGACCACAGAGCTGGTGGCATTTATCCATTTTCACTACAAATCACAAAACAACAGAAGAGGGGATACTAATGGTCCGCATTTCAATATGCTCTCAGAAGTTCTGATATTGGTATTTATGCTAAACTCTTTACAACTCAATAAAACCACCTAATTTTAAAATTAGCAAAACACAGACACTTTACAAAAGGGTATACAGATGCCAGATAAGCATGTGAAAAGATGCTTAGCATCATTAGCCACCACGAAATCCAAATTAAAACCACAATGAACACCAAATAAAATCGTTAAAATTAAAAAGACAGCATCAGGTTTGGTCAGGGTGTGAAGCAGCAGCTCTTGTGTTCCTGGGGGTCGTACAAGGGTGTAACCGCCGGGGGAAACTGGCAGCTTCTTACAGTGGTCAAATACACATCTGCCTCACGGCCTGGAAATTGTTTGTAATACCCAAGACAAATGAAAACAAAGATCCATAAGAAGACTTGTACACAAACTTCGTAACAGCTTTGTTCCTAAGAGCCAAAACCAAGAAAAACAACCCAAATGTAAATCATGTAAATGGATACACAAAGTGTGGTACAGCCATACAAGGACTCCAGTCTTCAGCAATGAACAGGAACAGACTGAACAGAAATGAATAGACACGCCTCAGCATAGATGAAGCTCACTGCACAGGAAGCCAAATACACTTCCATTTACATGAAGCTGTGGGAGGGAAAAAGCTAACCTATGGTGATAGAAAGGAGACCAACAGTTACTTTGGGGTGGTGGAGACTGATCACAGAGGGGCACGGGGGACTCTGAAGGGAACAGAAAACGCTATTTCAACTGGTGTAGTAGTTACTCAAGTGTATCTGTCAAGCTCAAACTGTACACCTAAAATCCTGGCACTTTATTATATGCAAATTATACCTACATACAATCAACTTCTTAAAACTTGAAAAAATGTGGTTTATTATTTTACAAACTTAGGCTATAGTTCTTTCTAGCTTTATGAAGATACTAACAGTATCTTCTATCATAGAAGTGTTAAAATAGTTAATTATAATGTCATACTCAGGCAATCAAGTAATGATGCTAAAAAACCACAAATGTGCAAACTAGTACTGCTCGTATTCACCGTCTCGAACTTCAGCCAAGCACATACCTACCTTACCAGAATGGCCTCACATCTCCGCTCACAACCTGAATTAGGCCCTCAATGCCTTTACACAAATCTTAATGCAACTAACTCAACCACATTCCTTAAGACCCACCTTGAGTGTCACCTCCTCCAAAAGCCTTTCCTGATTACCCCTCACTCTTCTGAATTCCCCGCCTGGCTTCAGAGCCCCTTCTGCTGGGGCATATCCCGCTATGCCTATCTTTACCACTGGGACTCACTGCAGGGTGTTAAAGTCATCTGTTTTATGTCAGTCTCCACCCCCATACAGAGATCTCTGAGGTTGGGGATGTTCACTTATCTTTGTATCCCCAGCATCCTAGTACAGGACCTGGGATGAGACTGGCATTCAGCAAATCATTCGGGATTAACAAGCATATTTTCCCCGCCCAGAGTTCCAGGCAGTGCAACACTGAAATGGACACCAGACTAGGAAAGTCAGGAAATCTGGCCTCTTCAAAGTTCAGATCTCAAACTGTCTAGTTACATGAACTTCATCATCTATTTACCCTTCCCCAGAAGAAAATCGTCCCTTCTGCCTAGTGTCCTGCCTCCACTACACGCATGCTGAGCCTTGGAAGCAATGACCCTGAACTTCAACAGCAATGCAGCTTTTTTTAGAACAGTGTGTTGCTTTCACACTTACTATCTATGATCCAGTTAAGAGAAATATTAAGTCAGAGACATGCTTGGTAAGAAAAGTATTACTCAAAGCATTATCATTCTTCAACTGATTAGTTTTCTAAAGAAAAAAATGGAGAACATAAGTATCAGGTTTTCTCTTCAGAGGACCATTTGCTCTCTCAAACTAAGGCACGTCGATCTTAGAAGGTGCCAGCCAGAAGGACCTTTGCACAGTGAACCTGTCAGCACACACCTGCAGTGCGGCTGTGTTCTCCTCAGGTTCGTACCTTGGGAAACGATTTCCCGCTCCTCCTCAGGTCAGCCAGAACAGTGATTTCCCTGTTTTCTCAAAGATCAGTATCTCCCCATTTCAAAATCACAGTGCTTTATAGTTCTAAGAAATTAAGCTCACTACTGAAGAAAAAAGTCTGTTAAAGAAAACTGGGCAGGGCGCCTGGGTGGCTCAGTTAAGCATCTGCCTTCAGCTCAGGTCATGATCCCGGGGTCCTGGGATTGAGTCCTGCGTCGTGGTGCTCCGTGCTCAGCAGGGAGTCTGCTTCTCCCTCTGCCTCTGCCCCTCCCCCCCACTCCTTCTCTCTCTCTCTCTCTCTCTCTCTCTCACACACACACACACACACTCTCTCTCTCTCCCCCTCCCTCAAATAAATAAATTTAAAAACTTAAAAAAAAAAAGGAAAAAGAAAACTGGGCTTGCTACATCTGGCAAGCTCATGCCAATAAAGATGTATCTTGCTCAAATTCTTGCTCACACTGATTTCCACAGATCGAATTTCCCATAAATACCTGATCGTACTCCTATTCAGTCACAAGGCAATGTATGGATAAATCAAATTAAAATACGGGTATCCAAAGAAATTCTTCTCATAAGGAGAGAACATAAATCTAAAGTACGCACTGGCAAGTCTGTCCCAGCTCAGAAGCTACAAATATTAACGTGAAGCTGTGCTGAACTTCTGTGCTTCACAATACATTTTTTCTGAGAAATGTCTATATTTTTGCAAGATAATTATTTAATACCTTATTCCTGAAATGTCTGTTACTTATTCAAATAACAAGTCAACGTTATTCAATCTGTACCACGTAAGCAAACCAACAGTGCTATCCCACATAGACTCTCCTTCTCACACCAATATAAGGTGTAACAGAACAGTTCTGCTGTTTCAAAAGCAGGCTATTTTAAGAACTCCACTTATTTTCCTCAGTTGTGACGTGCTTCAGTTAATAAGAACAACAGTTAACACTTCTGATCTTTTAACATTGTACGCCAGGCACCAAGCTAAATATTTAACATATGCTAGTCTCATCTGATCATTTTTTAAAAAAACGATTCTACATCTATTTCTCTTACTTTGATTTTATCAGTGAAGAAAGTGAGGCTTGGAGAAATAACTTCCCCAAAGGCACACAACCAGGGAAAGAGAACTGAGGCGCCAACCCCAGCCTGACTGCCGAGCCTGTGCCCCCCTCACGGCCACACCGCACGACTACAAAGCGTCACGTGTTCACACACCCTGAATCTAGTTTGCCCAAGAGGCGCCAACTATGTTTTAAACAGCAGAGTCAAAGCAAAACCCAGAACAATTTCATGGAAATGCTTGCTAGAATACGGCAAAGTAGATTTCTTTAGGTCTTTCCACAAATCTGCTGTTTGTGACCTGTTCGGGTATCCAATGTACCAATTTGTCATCTTACCCAGGGCAGAAGGAATTCTCTTCCAGGTGCTGTGGTTAAGAGACAAGCCCTCTGATCTTTCAACCACAGATGTCAGGGAGTCATTTCCTACCCTCTGAAGACACCTGTGTACCTGCCCGAGTGTGTGTCCGTGAGCAGGGGAGAACAGGAAGCAGGGACTGAGTGCTAGGTCACGCAGACAATGAGGAGCCTGGAGCACAACATCTAATAATGTTTACTCACCAACAGTTCGGATCCCTAAACCCGATGAATTTGTCCTATTCTTTACCAGCAGAATTCTGCTTCAATTATGCAACTTTCATAACAGTTAAGTAACAATAAACATTTTAATTCACCTAAATTAAATCTCTCCTTCTGAGTCTGGGACATAGAAGCATAACTCCTCACACGATGCCTTCAGTACAAACCTGGTCAATATTGAGGCGAAGTGGCATTAGGGACACTCGCAAGCAGCACTCCTGCGGTGACCTGCCGGACTCGGGGCGCACATGTAATACTTTCACTGTCAACTAGGAGAGAAGAAAAACATTTTTTCCCCAATGATATTACACCCTTGTTTTCATTTAAAAAGAAAAAACACAAGAAACAAAAGAAAAAAAATCCCATTTCTATCCCTTATAAGAGAACTAAAAGTGGAACTGTTTCCCCTTTTTGTTTAAAGGCCTGAATCACACTTGTCTGGGGCACACACTCCCTGAAGAGTCTCAGGAGAGAAATGGGTTCTCTTTAGTGGGAAAGACGTAAACGACAGTGGGGTACATGTACTTCAGGATCCGCTAGGCCCCTGGAGGGAATCCGGAGAGCCACACTCCAAAGACAGCTTCTAGGACGTTTTCTTCTAGCAATCCTGAGCAAATCATTCCTATTCCACTAAAATTCACAAAGTGTTAGAAATCTGGAACACTTCCAGCAATACTAAATATTTTGTGTAGATCACCATAGACTTCCCGTTTTCCTCGGGTATCAATATACTGGCAGTTAAAATTAATGGACCCTAAAAGTGACATGTCAAATAATTTTTAGGGGTGCCTGGGTGGCTCAGTCATTAGGCGTCCGCCTTTGGCTCGGGTCATGATCCCAGCGTCCTGGGATCGAGCCCCGCATCGGGCTCCCTGCTCGGTGGGAGGCCTGCTTCTCCCTCTCCCACTCCCCCTGCTTGTGTTCCTTCTCTCCCCCTCACTGTCTCTCTGTCAAATAAAAAAAATAAAAAATAAATAAATCTTAAAAAATAATTTTTACTTTTTTTATTTTTTTATTTTTTTTAAAGATTTTATTTATTTATCTGAGACAGAGAGAATGAGAGAGACAGAGAGCACATGAGAGGGGGGAGGGTCAGAGGGAGAAGCAGGCTCCCCGCGGAGCAGGGAGCCCGATGCGGGACTCGATCCCGGGACTCCAGGATCATGACCTGAGCCGAAGGCAGTCGCTAAACCAACTGAGCCACCCAGGCGCCCAAAAAATAATTTTTAAATAATAAAACTTTAAGGGGCACATGGGTGGCTCAGTCAAGCATCTGCCTTTGGCTCAGGTCATGATCCCAGGCTCCTGGGATAGAGTCCCACATGGGGCTCCCTGCTCAGCAGGGAGTCTGCTTCTCCCTCTGCCCCTCCCCCCAGCTCGTGCTGTCTGAAATAAAACCTTTAAAAATTAATAACAATAAAACTTTAAGCAGCGTATTTAAAAGGGATTTTCATATTACTATAAAAAAAAAACAGGCGCCTGGGTGGCTCAGATGGTTAAGCGTCTGCCTTCGGCTCAGGTCATGATCCCAGGGTCCTGGGATCGAGTCCCACATCGGGCTCCCTGCTCCTTGGGAGCCTGCTTCTCCCTCTGCCTCTGTCTGTCTCTCATGAATAAATAAATAAAATCTTTAAAAAAAAAAAAAAAAAAAACCTTCAATTTTCCCCAATCTCAATCTTCTGCAGTTAGATACAACAAACACACTTTTCCAAAACAAATACATAACAGAACATATGAGGTCTTAAATCTTACCATGTTGGAATGAGCTTTTCGAGGCATTTCTTTACTGCAATACAGGTACAAAAACTTATTCATTTGTGATGTTGCCAGACGATCTCGAATTTCAAGATCCTGCACGACAAACACCTGCCGGGAGACTGGGTGCTCTAAGAGGCCGGAGTCACACTCCGGCTTGCAAGGCGGGTAGACCTCGTGCTGAAACTTCACCTTCACAGAGAAGAGGGAACACACAACCATTTTTACTTTTTATTTAAATTAGATTTCTTCTTTAAAATGCAAAATATCACCCATCACTTGTTGTTTCAGAGAACAACAGTCCTTCATTTGTTCACTTTATTGATCTACATGTGCCTCACCACACAAGCATAAGCTCAACGAATATCTCTTACTTGATCTTGGCAAAATCCCTATCCTTTTCAAGCAAAACCCTCTGTAAGAATAATGCACAAAGTTATCGTCTTGCATACCTATGAAACTGCCTGAAAAAGAATCAGTGGAGGCAATGTTCAAGTTCCAAAGGGGGGGGGGGAGGGGCAAGGATACAATGAAATGCATGGGATCTTCATCACTACGATACTTCCATGTTAAGTACCCTAATATAAGACACTTGGCACAATCCCAGACAAGCTGAAAGAACTGAATGCATATGATGTCATTGGCGACCTGGACATACTGGTCTCTAGACATTCATGAAGGACCTGACACAGGTCCTATCCAACGGCAGCCCTCCCAGATAGATCCTCCAGGGCAGTGGTTCCCCAAGTGTGGTCCTGGGAAAGGTAGTATCAGAATCACCTGGGAACTCATTAAAAATGCAAATTCATGGGCCCCACCTCATACTGATTCAGAAACTCTGGGGCCCAGCAACTTGTGTTTTAACAAGCCCTCGAGGGGATTCTGATGCTTGCTCAACTCTGAGAGACACTCCTCTAGGGACAGCCTGGGAAAACAAAAACAAAACAAAACCCCTCAAACTTCTCGGAACATTTGAGAAAGAAAAAGTTAGAAGTTTTACAAGACCCCTGCATTTTTCCAATCCAAAGGGCTGGCACTTATGGCTCAAGACCACAAGGCTGGGGAGCAACCAAAGAACCCCAATTAATGCTCCTACTTCAGTGGCTTTTTCCTTTCAAAATGCCATCTTACCTTGCTTAACTGTATTTCCATTAAAAAGTCATGGTTTCTTCCTTTTCCCCCACATACCATGTTACGTCCATGCCTTGTGGGAGTGTGAGAAGGTGAACTGTGGGGACTGCTATAAATAGAAAAAAAAAAAAATTTGTTAAAGGAAATATTCAAAGAAAGGCAATGAATGACCTCAGGAAAAATAGAAAGATAAAAAGAGAAAATAATATTACAGAACTACCAACACTCTGCCACAAACTGCATTTCTCTATATCAAAGTCACATCTTTATGCTTCGGAGACACTGAGAACATGAATTTTATTACTGCCATTGCGGGAATCAACTGCCTGCTAAATATTTAGAACTAAAGAAAAACCTAACTATGGTGTTGGTGTTCATATAACAGGACACGGAAAAACGAGACCTCCTGAGAAGTTCCTTATTACTTCAGAAACTCCTTACAGAGTACAAGTCCTAAAAATCCCAATTGATACAGAAAAGGAAGTTTTTAAAAATCACTTTTTTTTTAGATTTTATTTATTAATTTCTGAGAGAGAGAGAGAGCACAAACAGTGGGGGAGCGGCAGGCAGAGGGAGAAGCAGACTCCCCGCTGAGCAGGGAGCCCGATGCGGGAGCTCGATCCCAGGACCGTGGGATCATGACCTGAGCTGAAGGCAGATGCTTATTAACCCTCTGAGCCACCCAGGAGCCCCTAAAAATCACTTTTAAATAGGAAGTCTCTACACTGTTGTGCCAAAGATTATCATTCCCTGAAACCTTTTCTGATCATCCCACCCTAATGAGAATGTTCCCTCCCACTGCACCTAGGACTAGGCTGGCTAGTCCTCTTCTAGCTCCACCCAACACACTCATTTAACAAGTACTTCAGGAGCATCAACCCCTTGCCCGGCACTCTGCTGGATGCCAAAGATTCAGGGCCATGCCTGGTCCCTGCCCCCTGAGGCACATGCTTCACTTCATTGCCCTCATCTGCTTACATAATGGTCCTTTTGAATGGAGGGAAGGGTGTGGGTCTTATTTTTTTAAGATTTTATTTATTTGAGAGCGAAAGAGTCCATGAGAGAGCGCAGGAGAGAGCGCAGGAGCAGGGAGGAGGAGAGAGCGCAGGAGCAGGGAGGAGGAGGGCAGAGGGAGAGTCAGAAGCAGGCTCTTCACTGAGCAGGGAGCCCAATGCAGGGGCTGGATCCCAGGACCCTGGGATCATGACCTGAGCCGAAGGCAGACAGTTAACCCACTGAGCCACCCAGGCGCCCCTGGCCTTATTCCTTTTAGTGAATGTGCCTCTAACACAGGCTCCGGCACATGGTAGGTACCCAAAATATTTTGGTGAATGGCAATCACTTAAGTCACCATATTTCAGTAAATATATAAACAATGCAACTAAGTTTACAAATGAAAAGTTTTAACATTAAAAGAGTAACATTTAAATTACACAGTTGTCAGTACTACTTTATTAATAATTCTTAAAATGACAAATTCTAGGGGCGCCTGGGTGGTTCAGTCGGTTAGGCATCGGTCTTCGGCTCAGGTCATGATCCCGGGGGTCCCAGGATCGAGCCCCACATCAGGCTCCCTGCTCAGCGGGGAGTCTGCTTCTCCCTCTGTCCCTCACCCTGGCTCATGCTCTCTCTCTCACATGTGCTCTCTCTCAAAAAAATAAAATCTTTTTTTAAGAAATGACAAATTCTGTCTTTTTCTAAGAAAAGAAAATAATATAAATAAATAAAATCTTTAAAAAAAAAAAAAAAAGGGCGCCTGGGTGGCTCAGATGGTTAAGCGTCTGCCTTTGGCTCAGGTCATAACCTCAGGGTCCTGGGATCGAGTCCCGCATCGGGCTTCCTGCTCCTTGGGAGCCTGCTTCTCCCTCTGCCTCTCTCTCTCTGTCTCTCATGAATAAATAAATAAAATCTTTAAAAAAAAGAAAAGAAAAGAAAAGAAAAGAAAATAATGGCTTGTAAAAAAAAAAAAAAAAAAACTTATGTAGAAATCAACTTACATGTAACTTTTAGCTGGAGAAGTAGGAGGGACTGTTCCAAAATCCTTTCCTCCATAAAGATGCCAAACAAGAGAGACTTCTTTAACAACATAGCGGACGACAGGGATGGGAAAGTGCAATGGGGCTTTGCTCGTGTCCGTCTTCTTAGCGGGTTGACTAAAGTAATTCTCTCTTATTACAATCGCATCATCGACCATCACTTTTACAACTGGCTCTTCCTCCTTCTCCTAAAATAAACAGGGAACACACACGGTCTTATCTCAGTAGAAACCACTGATTATGTTGTATATCTCAAGATTTCTTGACTCTGCATTCTTTCTTTCTTTTTTTTTTTTTTTTTAAAGATTTTATTTATTTATTTGAGAGAGAGAGTGAGAGACAGAGAGCATGAGAGGGAGGAGGGTCAGAGGGAGAAGCAGACTCCCCGCCGAGCAGGGAGCCCGATGCGGGACTCGATCCCAGGACTCCAGGATCATGACCTGAGCCGAAGGCAGTCACTTAACCAACTGAGCCACCCAGGCACCCCGACTGCATTCTTTCTAATAGCAATATCAATATATGAAATGGGCAAGTACTGATATTAATCATCACACTGGATACTCTGCATTATTCAGCATCAAGTGGACTTTTTGTTCATATGTAAATCACTCCACAAGGAGTCTTTCATAGTCTTCAATCTAGCTTTTACCATTTGAAAATAAAAAGGCACAGATTTAGTGGGTGTGTGCTGATGTGGGTGTGTATCTGGTGTGTGTGTGTTTGTTTATAGTTCTTTAATTCAAAGTCAATACTACATTCCAAATTTAACATACTTCAACATACTGACCAAATTACCATGATCCTAATAATGAAGTTATCCTGAGTTTGACTGATTTTTATTTCCCAGGATGCAGTAAAACAAATACATTCATCAAGTTACTACTGAGCAGTTTAATATGTATATACGCTAAATGGGATTCATGAAGTTCAACTCCAGCACCAATGCTTAACCCTTCTAGTGAACTGTGCATTCCTTACATCCAGACCATACTTTTTAAATGGAAGCATGATTCTCACATGGCAATTACTATCAACCATCCATCAGCCTTCACACAAACCATGTCTTACCTTTCCCAATTCTTGGACTAGCAACTCTGGATAGCACTCCTTTCACCATTTCCTTGCCCTGAAGAGCTAACTATGTACAACATCTGTAGTTTAATAATCTATGTAGAAAATTTTGCCCTGAAACTAATAATACACCATATGTTAACTTGAATTTAAATAAAATCTAAAAAAAATCATTTTTTAAATTTTGCAAATATTGAGCATTCTTCTGAGTTTTAGAGCGATGTGTCACAGAAATAGTAAAGTATAGTAAACATTTGCAAAGCCTCAATAATAAATTACAAAATGAAGTCACTGTGAACTGCCAAGAGTTATAAAAAAATCTGAAGACTGTTCCTCAGGTACCCTTTGGTCAATTCAACCTGTAACACTACCTTAAGGCCTCAATTATATTATCCATTTATTACCTGAATGTTTGCTCTTGGTGCAAAAAGAATGCAAAAGTCGTCATTCTCAGTGGGCGCACCTGCCATTGCATCACTAATCAAGTGGTGTGTGAATGAGGGGTAAGGAGGGCCAGGCTCCTGGGACGTGTTCCCACTCTCATCTGGAAACAGGAAGAGGTCTGAACAACATGGCTCCTGAGTTTGAGATTTTTCATCCAGAACACCTAAGTAAAAAAGAATACAACACTCAATTTTGGCACATTTTGAACAGTAATGCTTAGTAAACATTTTAACCACATGTCAGATACACACTATGTTGAAATGTTTTCACCTGCAATATCTCATTTATTTCTTACAATAACCCTCCGACTACTAATAAAAAGACTGATAATAAGTTTGAAGTTCTCTAGGAGAACAGTAAATGATGGTCTCATAAAGTCATAGCGAGTCTCCTCTTAAGTTATTTCGCATTAGAGAAGCTCAGAAATATGGCAGCAGGGGTTAGTGTTGACTGGAGTTTTGTTTAAGCCAGAACTGCATTCTGACAACTCTGTCCTGTGGGTGGAGATGTGGAAACTTCCGGAGCAATACTGCAAGGGGAGGAACAACTGGTAACATCTGGCAGTGCCTCCCCTAAAACTACAGGAAATCTCTGCTTATAGAGGGGAGGGGGGAAAACAGAGGCCAAGCAGGTCTCTGGCCAGAGAGTGGTGCCCTACAATCAACAGACTACTTTGTGGGGCACTGGATACCCAACGGGCCACCTGTTCTCAGGTAGCTGTCAACGTGGTTCACAAAAGACTGCATGCATGACAAAATCTGTACTGTGAACATACACCTTTATGCATTTTTAATACATAGTAGATCCACTAATTCTTTCTCCATTCCGTCAGTCATTCCAATCACTGTGATAAGGACTGAGAACGTGAAGATGAATAATATATTTTAGCCTCAAGAGGCTCACAGACCAGATTTTAAATTCTTCTATGGCAGCACCTTGGACTTACTCATCCTTTATAAATGCCTGGTGCACCTGAATATTGAAGCTGTTCAGTAAATACTCACGAAACATTCTTTCCCACCTAAGTAGGTTAGCTGCAATTATTACAGATAATGTAATATGCAGGAAGCTAAAAGTTCCTATTTCTTTCCTGAGTTCTAATTTATGCTAAATTAGAATAAAAGCAACAATTTAACCCTAAACTTTGATAATACCATGAAATAATTTTTTAAAAATTAAGATTTCAGAACATATAGAAATGACTATGTATTCAATTAGAAAAAAATATTTTTTAGATAGATGCTTCAAAGTATTTAGATGCTTCCAGCTGGCTTTCAAGGCTCTCCCACTGGCTGGTTCCTCCCTGCTTATCCAACTTTGCTGGCCAAGTCTTTCCAATGAGAAGGGAGCTTCTGTTCCAGTAAGAGCCTGAGCTGCAAGATAATTAAGGCTTCTGCATGCTTCTGTGCCTCTGTCAACATTCATGACCTTGCCAAGACTACCTTCTCTCTCCCCTCCACATACCTAAACCCCAGCCACTCTTTAAAATTAAGCCAACTTGAGCGCCTGGGTGGCTCCGTCGTTAAGCATCTGCCTCAGGCTCAGGTCATGATCCCAGGGTCCTGGGATTGAGTCCTACATCAGGCTCCCTGCTTCGCAGGAAGCCTGCATCTCCCTCTCCCACTCCCCCTGCTTGTGTTCCTGCTCTCGCTATCTCTGTCTCTCTCAAATAAATAAATAAAATCTTTAAAAATTAAATTAAATTAAGCCAACTCCTCTCACTTTCACTGAAATCTAATGAGACAATTCCAATCCCTTCCAACCGGTAGTTGAGGATGTGACACACTCTGAAGCACTTTCTCATGTCATTTCTCAAACATTCTAAGTAAGAACATCAGTCTGGCTTAGTGCCAATCTGTGTTATGAAACTCTAAGCTAACAGAACAGATAAGCTTTGTCTTTCATTTAATCTGTAACCCCCACAACACCCTGGCCAGTGGTTATTTATCTACTAGACGCTCAATCAACACAAGCAGATTGACTAATAAATATCCACCAAACCTCAGACTTGTCTTTTCTTTAATAAGTTACTTACTGCAGAATTTGTAAGTGTACAAATAACATAAGCCTCAAGTGAGGCCCCAGTGCTCCTGGGGAGGAAGGCCCGGCCCGTCCTACCGTTAGCTTGGGCTTGCGCGGATGCAGCGGCCTGCTGCAGGTCAACCTCCTCCATAGCGTCACTCATCAGATCGCGTAACATCTGCTGGTCTGCTTCAGGAAGTACTGGACCCTGTGAGGAGGAGCGACCGCTGGAATCTACCTACAGCCAAAACACCTAATTAAAAATAACTGAAAATGGGCGCCTGGGTGGCTCAGTTGGTTAAGCGACTGCCTACGGCTCAGGTCATGATCCTGGAGTCCCAGGATCCAGTCCAGCATCGGGCTACCTGCTCAGCAGGGAGTCTGCTTCTCCCTCTCCCGCTCCCCTCTCTTGTGCTCTCTCTCTCTCTCAAATAAATAAATAAAATCTTTAAAAAAAAAAATAACTGGGGCGCCTGGGTGGCTCAGTTGGTTAAGCGACTGCCTTCGGCTCAGGTCATGATCCTGGAGTCCCAGGATCGAGTCCTGCATCGGGCTCCCTGCTCGGCAGGGAGTCTGCTTCTCCCTCTCCCTCTCCCCCCTCTTGTGCTCTTTCTCTCTCTCACTCTCTCTCTCAAATAAATAAATCTTTAAAAAAAATAAAAATAAAAAAAAATAACTGAAAATGCTCTAAGAAGCAAACTACTCAGCATGATGTTGTCCTAGAAACACAAGGCATTTTACAAAGACACCAGAAACAGGAACACAGCCATTGTTCCACCTTCTGCCCTGCAGCTGTAGCCTTCTAGGTTGTTAGCATCATCATCACCCCAACAACTACTGGCCAACAGAAACAAATGCGCCATCACCTCAAAGCCAGCACCATGAGCCGGGACGGTGAAGAGCACACACACTAGAGGACAAAGGAGCTAAGAACACTGCAGTGAGGCCTGGGGAGGAGCAGTCTCCTTCTGCAGAGCGGGAGCTGCTCAAATCTGGCAGCTGCACCAACTCTCACCCCCTGGACACAAAGCCGCTGGCGGTCAGAGTCTCGTGTCCTGGAATGGACGGACACCGAAGGATAGTAGGGGGCACACAGAGCAGGGGAAATCAACTAAGTGGGGACTCATGGGGTTCAACTCCAGCGCTGATGCTTAACCATTTTGGTTAGTGAACTGTGGGTTCATTAAATCCAGACCATGCTTTTTAAATGGGAGTATGACTCTAAAATGGAAAGATCCAATTTGAAAGGGATCATTTAAAATAACATTTAATAAACTGGAGAATGTTTATACAAAGAAAACAAACAGTGGAGAGGGAGGGTCATGAATTGTCTTCTTGTCAGTGAGAAGAGAGCAAAAGCAAGGAGTCAAAACCCAAAGCATAACACGAATGAAGTGTAAGAGCATCTGAACAAGACAAGGACCTTCACTAGGGGCTCCATTATCTAAGAGACTGAGAATCCTGTTCACAGAACGGGCCACGATAAAGAAAGAAAAAGCACTAAAAAGTTAAAAATGCTAAACAAACCGGACATCGTTCAATCTGTACCTAAGAGAGGACAGAGAGGTGACAGTTGGGGGCATAAGAAAGCACCGACCCAGAAATCAAAGTATCTGGTTTTGTTGCTAATCCTACTAATTTGGGCAAATAGCCTAATTCTCTGGGTTTTAACTTATTCATCTGTAAAACGGAGATGATAATCTTTAACCTACCACACTGAATTCAAAGAAATCACAAACGAGAAAATATACTGAAAACCCAACAGAATCATATGTAACAAATAAAAGATAACCTAAGTCTTCTGGTAATAACACTAACACTTGTACCTCTCCTCTCCTAAGCATTTTTACATACGACTGGCACAGAACAAGCTCTTGCAATGCTAAATGTTTTCTTTCTTCCTGGAGGGGAGATGAAAATAATTCAAGTCTGGAAGAAAGTATTCTGTGGGCTGAGAAGATTAATGTTCTGAAACAAAGAACACCAAACAGCAGAATGGTTTTCCAAGAAGGCCTACGGAATCACCTTTCCAGACGCATCACTCTGAAGGTAAAGAACAGACAGGTGATTTTTCAGTTTCTTTTCTACCTCATGACTGTCATGAAGACCTCGCTGACGCACACACATCACGCCCATGGCTGCAAGGTGTCTGGGGTGAGTTAGTTCTAATAAAAGATGTTGCTGGCTATACCTTCATCTTTCTGTGAGAGGCTCCAGGCTTCGTCTCCACCTTGTTTGCTGCGTGTAAGTCCCCATAGCTTGCAATGTACTGAATGAGATTCATTAAAGCAGCACAAGAGTCTGAGCACGTTCTGATATGGACAGTGTCACTGGAACAGTGTAGCTCGAAGCGCGGCTCAGTCTGGATGGACACAAGGGAAAAGAAAGGAACAGGTTTTTCAAACAAAAGCTAAAAATTTCTTGTTTTGCATAGGCTTACATTAAATAAAACAGAATAGAATTTTACTTGCCACAAGAAATACATATTTATAACTATATCCTAATTTTAAAATATTTTATCTACTTTTGACCAAAATAATTTTATAATAAATTCAATTATTCTTTAGTCTCTCTTATAAAAAATAGGGGTCAAGGGCGCCTGGGTGGCTCAGTCACTGGGCGTCTGCCTTCGGCTCAGGTCATGATCCCAGGGTCCTGGGATCGAGCCCCATGTGGGGCTCCCTGCTCGGCAGGAAGCCTGCTTCTCCCTCTCCCACTCCCGCTGCTTGTGTTCCTCTCTTGCCATCTCTCTCTGTCAAATAAATAAATAAAATCTTTAAAAAAAAAAAAAATAGAAGTAAAAATTTCTTATTTTAGTAACTTACTTGCTCTCCATCAGAATCAGATTTCACTGCAGTTATGGTTAATTCCAAAAGCCCCATATCCATCACACGAACATAATCTAAAATTTTTTAAATTAACAAAATATCTGAGTAAAGCTTTCAAAAAATACGTATCCAACCAACACGTAATAAAACTAGCATCTCTTTAAAATTCATGGCAGTTAGTGGTACAAATATTTAGAATGGAATGGAAATATAGTTTCATCCTACAAAAGTCCTACAATTCCCTTTTTTTACTTAGGAACAAAATTAATCTTGTATTAAATAGACTACATATAATTTGATGCACTTAACTGATGTTCTAAGGACATTACAACTTCAAACTGGTATTTAATAAGATCCTTAGTTCCACAGCATTATTCCAGAGTTCAAACGCTCTAAAATATTCATACAAAAACTAAAGAACATTCATCTATCTCAGATTTTGTTTTTCAACTCTTACCTCTATTCAAATTTATAGTAACAGTATTACACTTGTCAGACAAATGCAAGGCAGCTTCATCCAAGATTATTCTGAGGAAAGAATATAAAATCAACATCAAAAAATTAACTTTGAATACATGACACATGATCATGACATACTTCATTGTATCATTCTTCTGATATACAAGTTATCAAAGTCATGTAGTTTCTTACAAGTGGCATCTAACATTTCCTTAAAACTCACTGTTTCTGAGTGCTAGAAATATTTAAATGGTGTAAAGAATGAGACTGAATCATCAGCTCAAATTAATTTTAAATTTTCAGCATTTTTTAATAGATCTAAATTATCTAAATTATGAAAATAAAGTGTTATCAGGCAGTATAGGAAGTTTAGATTTCTGTTTTTAAAAGTAAACTATCAATCTCAAGAATTCGTTTCCTCCCTAAAAATAAAAAACAGTGATAAATTGAAGAGATGGGACGAATCATTCGAAAATGAAAAATTGAAAACCTGGATAAAGGGACATGACTACGAGTAAAAGAATGCTGATTTTTAACAAAAGCGTGGGACTTCAAAGACTTCAGCTGAACAACAGTTAGTATGTTTGGAACAGCTGAATTTAGCAGACAGTTAAGTTTACCCAGGCACCTGAGAGTAGATGAGGATTTGTCCAAGGCCACACTACTGGAAACGCTGAAGGTTTCCACAGTGAGAAGAGATCGAATCGGCAAATAAAGAGGCCTAATACCAAAAAGAAACAAACAATATCAGTCTGCTAAAACAACAGAAACTCCCTTAAAAGAGCATTTTGAACCTAACTCTACAATTTGAATTACGCATTTTTTCAAAACAGTACATATTTTGAATAAAGCTTTATTTTGTTCCACTTGTGAACTGACCTATAATCAAGTGCACAGCTCCAGAGGTGAACGTGAAAAGTTGTAAACGAAGTTGGAGGATTATATCCCAGAACAGGTTCATCAGCAATATTCAAGAAGTATAAAATCTGTAATCACAAAAATATAAAATGTCCTGCTTTAGAAGAAAAAAAAAGTTGTGACCAGGATATCTTTAGTACCAATGTAAAATATCTCACAGAAAAAGCAATGATTTATTGGGGGGGAAAAAAAAATCAATGCTAAAAGGAAAAAAAAAAAATCATCATTTTGAAGTAATTCATTTTAAAAAGTATTTGCAAAACCACTCGAGTTTGAAATGAAGAGAGAGTCCCATCTGACAACTGCAATGCTACAGAAGTCTTGAGAAAATTGTATCTTCTCAAAGATATGATTCATATCAAAATCATTATACAAACTAAAGTATGTATAATATGCTATGCTTGCATATTATTTTGCTTGGGACAATTCTTGAAAAAAATAAACTTTGCTAAAGATTACTTAACACTCCATCTGGTTGTCTACGTAATCCACTTTTGGGAAAAGTTATTTTTCCTTAAATTATACCTAGCTCAGTCTGAAAACCAGATCCTCTTACTAACATCCATTCTCCTGTATTTCTATCTAAATGAGGTTAGATTAAACCTCCCCCTTACAACTGAGTTCAGTGTTCACATCAACCATCTCTCTACCCTTGCTACACAGATCTAGGTCTCCTCAGGTCTCCTAAATGCTTTTATGAAAGCACTCTGAAAACTTTCAGGTATAAAATATTTTATTATTTTCCAGCACAAAGAAAAAGCTCCTCTTTCTAAGGAAAATGAACAAGAGTCACAGTGTACTAATTTTCATTCTCAATAGAAAAGAACTGTATTGCATTAATCAAACACTGGAGATTAATTACAGAAATCTCTATAAATGCCTCGAAGCATGTCACTGGCCTAGGGAGTAACTGTGAAATGACGGCACGTACGGAGTGAGCATAAGTCAGTGCATCACCTGCTGCTCCTCTGTGCCTGGTACTCTACAGGTTCTGGGACACGGAGTCCCTTCCCTTAAACGACTTAAAAGATAACTCTGTCTTTGAGATGTTTAGGGTCGAAACTTTAAGGTAAAAAATCAATTTCGTTCTGGAGTGGTGATAATGTTCTATTTCCTAACCTAAGAGGTGGTTATATAGGAGTGTTTCCTTCAACGATATTTCTATGCACACTGATCATTTCCGATTTGTGACTTTACAGTCTGTGTATTACATGTCAATATAAAGTAAAAAGTAAATCAATATGTACAAAACAACTCGTACCTGCTCGTGCCAGCTAAGCCCAGAAGGAAGCATTCTGTGCTGGAGTGTGGCTCCTTTCAACCCCACAGCAATGAGAAATTCCTGTAAAGACGACACAAAAAGTTACACTGATCACCTACATGACCCTCTAATTCAAAACTTGGAAAGTTTTTCTAAGAAGATAAATGTGTTGCTTTTATGCAATCACTTTTAGCTAGTAATCAAATGAACGGCAAGTCTTTAATGGTATAAAAGTACAAATCACAAACCTTCGTATTGGACTCTGATTTATCAGATAGTATTTTAACTGCAACAGAGAGCATATTCAAAGTGTCTCCTGCAACACCATCTGAAGAAGCTCTACTGAGGCCATCTTCTTCAGAGGAATAAATAGTAGGTTCCAACCAGTGTGGGCGGGTTGAACTGGGCAGTCGTGTTTCTATAGGAAGAATCACTCCATCTACTACACCTACATCGACAATGAGGTGACAATATAACAAAATGATAACCTGAAATTAGTTCACAGACGTTCACAACTCAAAACAAAAATCCATATACTCCCACTGAATATACTATAATCCTGGAGGCAAAATGACCAACAACCAGCTTGGCATTAATAATCCATACCTCTCTGCTAATGTTGGTATGACTGACAGTACTCTAAAAAAAAAAAAAATTAAGATGAAATGCTAGGAAAATTAAATAGAAAAATCTGATAAGCATTAAGACTGTGCAAAGTATTGTTTTTTACACTTTGGGGGGAAAAAAAGAATGTGTATCTTCCATTCACAGGGTAACAGGGAATGTGCTCAAAAGATGGTAAATTCCTTTTGTTACCAAAAGGAAATGCTGCTTAAGAGAGAGTAATGAATATAAAGTCCCATCAACTCATCAGTGGATAGTAAGATACAGCACATCCATAAAATGGAATATTATTTGGCAATAAAAGAAATAAAATACTATTACACTCGGATGAACCTTGAAAACATCATGCCAAATTAAACATGCCAGTCACAAAAGACTATATATTATATCATTCCAGAACATCCAGAATACACAACCCACAGAGGCAAAGTAGATTCGAGGTTATTTAGTGCTGGGGGGTGGGGGGTGGGAGGGCCGTGGGAGGTTAAAAAAAACTTTATTAAACAAAATTTCAATGGGTCTGAACAGAGGTGAACAGAACACACATTCAACATGTGTCCTACCTTTGTGGTACAGACTGAGACTACTGGAATGAAGGCAGATGTAGTGCTTGTCATCACAGCCTTCATACTTGGTCACACAAAACAACGAACCACTGCTGAACTCTAACCAGAATTCGCCATGTTTATTTTCCAACAGTTCTCCATTATCTTGCTAATAAAAAGATCAGAAAAACATAGAAGTCATTATTTAAATGCAGAAAAGTCAGAATGCCCCTTGGGTTGCTCCTTCCTGATTCAGCCTAGAAGATTCTCCCACATGGGGGCAAAGCGGTCTGATTCTCAAACCACGCAACATGGTGGCATGAAATGCTATGCAGGGTCCCCCCTGCAGAATGAATCCCTGTACTTCACCCTCCTCTCTAACAGGTAAATTACTAGTGATCACCTCAGCAGCAGAACCAGCACATTTGCCAAAAGAAGGTCCACACAAGGTCTGTCTTGTGATCCGCAGTGAAAAGCTTACTCTCCAAAGCCACCATCACTGCAGAACCTTTCTCAGGCACTGAAACAACCTCCTGCCACCTCAATGATGGCAGGTGTAACCACGGTCCATTTAAAATAAGATACACCTGAAACAACACTTTGGCTTTGCAAATCCTTACCCTGACATCTGTAAACACTGCCATTAGTCCATGGTTAATACTCAGAAGAACCGAGAGAAAACTCTGCGAGTTCTTGTTCTGAGAGTCTAGTTTTTTTTTCCTACGGGAACGATAGTTGGGATCCACAGTAGAAAAATACTGCAACGTCTCCTCCTCAGATCCACTCTCCTCATCTGTGAGAAATAAATGTCATAGTGATATGGTTTGGACAGCTATAGAAACAGAATAGCAACTGGAATATTATCACAAAAATACTTATTTTACAACCTGTTTTTTTACCAAGAATCTGGCATGACAATAAAAATGTACTTTCTGTATTTTTCTCTTTCCCACTGAACTTAAACCAATGTACATACTATCACTATAAAGATAATATATTTAACTGATAATATTCTCAATATATAGATACAAGTGGAGAAATACTATAAATTACTGTATTATAAAATATAGTTACGAGGGGAAAATATCCAAGAAACATTTTAAAATCTATCAGTTGAAAAAAAATAAAATAAAATAAAATAAAATAAAATAAAATCTATCAGTTGAAAAGGTTACTACTTTACTGCTAAGCCTGGCATTTTAAGTTAGAACAAATTTAAAATATATTACCGTAGTGAACTGTGGATTTAAATGGACTAAAACTATCTTTGTTGAAGGTATTAATCAGCTGACTGGCTACAGAAAGACCAATACCATAGGAAATATTTTCAAATGTCTCCACTGGTGATGGAGCTGTTGGTTCCCACAGCAGCAAGTCATTAAAGATCCTGTGGAAGACAAAAGTTGAAAAATACGTAACTCATAGTTCAACTGAAGGTAAACTCAAGAACATGTCTTTAAGAAGTCACATGAATAATAATTTTTCTAAATGGGAAATAGAAATTAGATCCTACAAAGGGGGGTTTTCTGTTTTGTTTTCTTTTAAGTATTAATTATGTCCTTTCAATGGAAAAGTTACTGATACAGCTTGACTGCAGGACAGTGAGAAAGGAATCTGTACAATTCGGTACCTAATTAGCTATCTGCCTGGTTTTACCTATGTTGTGTACATCAAATTACATACACCTAAATGCACTTTAGAGGAAAAAGTTAAACACTGGAAACAAAGGAAAGACTGTTCACACAGGAGAGCACTCTGTAAACTATAATACACCATGCACTGTCTCATCTGACCCCACCCCACCCCCAAACCCATGGGGCAGCCAAGAATCATTACTCTCACTTCACACTTGGAGAAACTGCCTCATAAAGGTTAAGTGCCTTGCCCAAGGTCATACAGCTAATTTGTGAAAGGACTGGGGCCACAGCCCGGATTTTGTCCAGCTCCCAATTCAGCTCTCCTCCTTACTCACTGTTCCTAGAGGTAACTGCTTTCTCTCTCTCCCTCTCCCCCGCCCACCCCACCACCCCAACAGAAAGCACAGCTTTCCTGGGAAGTGTGCATGGACTAAGAATGCATACAAAACGGAACAAAGAGAGGAAACCTTCTACTGGCTGCACAGCCAAGTCAATACTAGTGATTAATGGGTGATACCCATCAAGCTAGACTACCAGCACATCCTACTTTTTCAAAGAAATATCTGTCACTATTCAGATGCCCTCCTGCTCCTACCCCGCCCCCCAAGATCACCCCTGCTCTACATTTTTATAAATACTCAGACTTCACAATGTCTTCTCTGAAGCCTGTTGTTAAGATCTGGACCCACAGTGAATCCTTCACATACATAACTCTGTCATGGTGCCTACCACAGTATTTTCTTGCTTCCCCTTCCGAGACTGGAGCCTCTCAGAGAGAGGGCCTTAGGTGTTGGTCATCTTTATATGTGTGGCATCTTTATAGCACGGTGGCTGTCACGTAGCAGGCACTGAGGGTTTGATGATGAGAGGACCAGTGGGCGACTCACACGGCAGGAATGCCAAAGGCCCAGCCTCCTCGTAAAGCCTAGTGTGAATACCAATCAAGGTGCCCCCCTGGCCCTTCCTGCGAGAAGCCACTTGTCTAGGAACTTCCCGGGCCAATTCCTAAGCTTCTGAAGCCCTAGAAAGTATAAACCACCAGGACTGAGTATCGTGACTCTCAGTAGACTGAAATCCCCACCCCAAAAGCTCTCCATCTGGAACCATCAATAGGTGAAGAATACTAGGGATACGTAAGTCTCATCTCAGATACAATGACAGCTATGCCCCCAAACTGTGTGATACTCACTGGCTCACTGCTTCTTGGATATATTGCTCACAGGACAAAGAAACAAAAGAGTCTAAACCCAGATCTTACTCTAAACTCCTCTGTAAATAAATAATGACAATAAAATGAAGCATTTTCTCAGGAAATGCCCTTCCTTTACCTTATTCCCTACAACCATTCTCTTATCTCCATAGGTAAGAGAAAGTATTAATTTATGTAAAACCTAAATATAAGTTTTATATGATTTTGCGTTTTCCTTATTTACATGTTGGTCTAAACCCAGTCTTGATATCATTAATACTGTAAAACATTGGATGAGGTTTCTAATACCAAGAAAGAAAACACTTAAGATACTTAAGGACACAGGGGCATCTGGGTGGTTCAGTTAGTTAAGTGGCCAACTCTTGATTTTGGCTCGGGTCATAATCTCAGAGTTGTGGAACTGAGCCCTGGATGCGGCTCCTATCAGCAGGGAGTCTGCTTGGGATTCATTCTCTCTCTCTCTCAAATAAATAAATAGATCTTAAAAAAAAGAGAGAGAGAGATTTAAGGACACATCACCATGATTCTGTGGCTATGAGCCTGAAACATGACAGGCAATATCTAATTTAACAAAGCTAGTGAAAATTCTTTTATATTCTAAAGGACTTCAATGGAAAAAATTCTCCTGTACCTGAGACTGTCTATCTAAAAAGAGCCCGTTGACTAAGGCACTAAAGGAAGAAACCAAGATTTTAAAATGTATGAAGTTAAGGCAGAGTTGGTTATATCTCCTGCTCAGAAAGTTATTTTAATGTATGAAAATAAAAACTAAAAATAAATTCAAAAAATTATATAGATAAAAAGGGCAATATTGAAACATTTAGCAAAACTCGAATGGGGTTTGAAGATTAAGTAATGCAGAATATTAATATTCTCATTTTCTCATTTTGATTGTTGAATTATAATTATGTGGAAGAATGTCCTTGTCTTTGGGAAATACATAAGTGCTCAGGGAGGGGCATCAGGTCAGTGGCTCTCAAACAGTTAAGGCGGGGAGGGGAAAGCTCTATGTTCTACACTTGAAACTTTTCTGCAAGTCTGGGAATATTTTAAAACTTTAAAATAATATTAACTCAAAAAAATAATAAAAATAAAATATTAACTCAAAATAAAAACAGACCTATTCAAAGCCAAATAAGGGGCAAAGAATTCACACCCTGAAGAACTTAGATATGTGATTTATAAATCCACAGGGTGAGGAAGCATTTCAACATTTATACAACTGTAGGTACCTGAGAGCCGGAGAAGTGGGCAGAGTAAGGTAGAACAGAAACGCTCTTCAGCAACCACTATTTAACCAGCTCTGCAGAAGAACACATACTCTCTCGTTCCCTGACTTGAGCAATCAACCGCCCCACCTGCCATACTGACAAGACGTCCCCCATATGCTAACCGCTGCTCCTTGGGACTACTCTCCAGCACACCCAAGAAGTCTGTTCCTATCAGGTGAGCTCTATGTTCAGTATATTCACGAAGTGTCAACTGTGTTTGGCCTCGAATGTACTCATCTCACTTGTATTTACTGTTGTAAGTATACTTTAACTCAATATTATGCTAACAGATGACCTAAATATACAGATTGAGGTGGAAAAAATCTTAAAAAACTGAGAAAGATTTTGAACTCAGATTCCTTTGAAACTATTTTTTCAGTAACTGAAAACTATAAACAAAACCTTTCAGGTATACATTATGTGAAACTTCCAACCTGTGGCTCATATTAAAAGGAAGGAAAAAAAAAAAGGCCTTGTCTTGTATTTTAAAAAGAAGTTATAAATGAACATATTTATAAACTGAAGGTTTAAGGTGCATATTTCTGTTCTGATGTCCCAATTTAACCGATGGCCACCTGCTCAAGCAAATGCAGAAAGAGAAAGAAATGGATTAAGCTCTTCTGACCTCTGGGCTAGACCCTGAACTAGTCGTTTCGTTTTGCTCAGTCTTAGCCTTGCAGATCTGTCAACTCTTGGTAGATATTCCTAACTATAAAAAGAAGAATGGTCTAGAGATCAGTGGTTTCCCAAACTTTAGATCATGTGTAACAGCTAAAAAAAAAAAAAAAAAAAAACACCTGTAAAAGCCTTCTGATATGAATTTATAAATTATAGGCTTCTACTTATATACATTATGTAGAATATAAAACAAATATAAAAATATAAATTTTAAAAGACTTAGGGTCAATTAAGCCGCCAACTCTTGGTTTCGGCTCAGATTGTGATCTCAGGGTCATGAGATCGAGCCCTGCCGTGTCAGGCTCCATGCTCAACACGGTGTCTGCTTGAGATTCTCTCTCCCTCTGCCTCTCGCACTCTCGCACATGCTCTAAAATAAATCATTAAAAAATAAAAGTTTTAAAGTTGAACAGAAGAACTAACATTTTCTTCCTCCACCTCAAATAGACTATCCTATGAATCTCATCATCAAGACAACTCAACTAAATAGATCTTTCTGGAACTTAATTTTCTGATTCTAAGACCAACAATCCTGGTCACTGGTAGGCAATAAGGAGATCCAGAGCTTATTATGAACAGTTAAGGAATAAAGGAGCAGAGATATCTGATATCAAATAAATGTACAGCAGAAACAACAGTGCAGCTTCTAAAGCTTAATAGAAATGAGAATCATGTCTTACATGAGAAGCTACTGATGACCGATACTAAGAACATCTTTTTCTAGAAAAGCACATGACCACCTTTCAGGTCTACTATAGAAGTGATTCCTTCAGTGAATGGGAATGATACCAGAGGACTACCGAGTGCTTACTGTAATGCCAGGTGCTATTCTCCGAACTTCTCAAGTGCTGTATCATCTAATCCTCCAAACAACTCTTTGAGACAGGTTCAAGTTATCATCTACATTTTACAGATGAGGAAACTGAGCTTAGGGCAGGTAAGTTGTGAAGGTCTTCCAAGTCTAGGCTCTTTTAACTCTAGAATGCTATTTATTTCAACATATTTGCTTGGTATGTATATTTAAGGACACTATATAATTCTAACAAGATGCTTTTTTAAACTCTGAAAAAAGATGCTCCTTGTACAAAGACTCTAGGATTCTGATTCTACCCCGGCACGTGCTAGCCCCCCATATAAGTTGCCCCCCTGGCACCTGCTGGCCCTCCATACAGGGGTCTCCCAACTCTTTTCATGTCACTGCACACATAGAAGACATTTACTCAGTACTCTGTGGTAAGGTGACAGAGAGCAAACAGCCAACAAAGGTGGAAGGAATAAACATCTCACATACAAGTAACCCAGTTACCAGACACACTGGTTAGGAAACTCTATGACAACAGCCCATCGGAACGGTTAACAGTTTTGTAATCAACACCACACAAAGTACCCAGTGATGGTAGATAATATTAAAGCAAGGAAAGAAAAGGGGCAAGTGGGGAAACAGGGAGACAGTTAGGCAGAGAAGTCCAATCCCAAAGACTCAACTAAATGTGTTTAAACTCACCTATTATATTTAAAAAAAAAATAAATAAACTCACCTATTATAAAGCTTCTCATAAAAGCTTTTATTAGGTAGTGTTACATGAATGCTGGGTAACGTAAGTTCCAGCACATAGTGAGAATTGCTGATTGCTTTATCCTGAAATTCTGTCATTTCCACAGGGTCTCCTGGCATCACCATCTAAAATACAATAGTTTGGTGCAAAAAAAGCATGAAATAACCATTTCATGTTTAAAATAACAGGAGCATCTTCTTGCCCTATCCATGGGACTTTATATGTAAACAAACAAATAAGCATGTAATTTTTAACCAAGAAAAGAAATACTATTCAGTCTTAGAGTTAAAAGCGTAGCAATAACAGTATACAAAGTACTTCTTCAAAAAACAAAGAATGAAAATGACTGCTATATGGTAAAGGATAATTCCTTCATTGCTCACTTCATTGCTCATTTTACCTGCTCGTTTTCAAACATGACTCTACGAGAAGAGAAGGGAGAAGGGGCTGGTCTTCGCAGATCACAAACATCCTTCAGGGAATGAGCACCCCCTTCCTCCTCTTCCTGATAGCGGCCATCACTCTCTTCTTCCTCAGCTGCTATTCGCTCCAAAATGGAATGCACAGCTGGTGGGTTTAATTTCAGTACAATTCTGACAGCAAAGACAATTTAAAAAATCAAGGTCTAAGTGTGAACAGCAAGGCTTTAACTTTCCTGCACTCTGATACAAAGACCATCTATGATATGGATTCAGCTTTTCTACAAAGTCTAATTGTGTCTCATGTAACCACTTCTGAGTGTGCTATTAACTTCAAAATGTAGAACAGATGAAACAAATAAAAGAAGGGTTATTAACATTTCGTACTTGGCTAACTGAAAATCTGACCTTGTGAGGACAAAAGATTATCTTTCAATTTCATCAATAGCCGACAAATTTTACCTAACAATTCTATTTATTTTCATGAAACCAAATGCTTCTGGGGTCTGTTGTGCTATTACAGAATATTGCACACCTAAGAGACCTTCTATCATAGAAATTATTCAAATGGAAAAACGAAGACTCACAAGAGAATAACTTAGAACTGCAACAACAAAGTAGCATTTTCCTTCAGGAATTTCAATAACAAAAGGCTTGCCTTGTTGCTGTATTGAAGCTACAAACCTGAAGTAAAGGAGCCCACGCCCTGGGCCCCCGCTTTCCTACTCCATGCACATCACTAGCAAAGGCTTTGCAGTTTCCTTCCCAACTCTGTCGTGCGGAGGCCTGGTGCCCTCAAACCAAACCTCTGTGGGGCATCTACGACGTGTTTTTCCCCTTAGTTAAGTGGTGCCAGTTGGCTCCTGTTATGAACAATCGTGACTGTTTCCTAATTTATAGACATCTAAATGTAACTTGTGCTTCCAAATTAACTGAAGTAGATCCATTTATGATGAAAACTCATGCACTAAACCGCTCATTATCAGGCACGTCCCGATCACACCTATCCTAACAGCCTGCTAGGACTGATACACAGGGGCAGGTGTAAAAAAGGCTGGCAGGAAAATGGCACAAAAAAAGGTCACTTTAATTCTCAGATGTCAAATATTCAGTTTTCAATATAATAAAAAGTCATTTCAAGTAAACTAAGTCCTTTTAAATATATCCAAGCCCACTATCAGGCTATTAAATTAATAGTCTTGTTAACAGTATATTATAATGAATAATTAACAAATGTTAATAATTAATAATCTCTAATAAATATACTTTATTAATTCTTCTAAGAAATCCTGAAGCAGTGGTTCTTAACATCCACCTGCACACTGGAATCACCTGGTGTAATTTTTAGACTATCCTGATGCCCAGGCTCTATCCCAAAATCTCAGGGTGGGGCCCCTGAGTATTTTGTAAAAGTTTTATAAAAGCCCAGACTTGAAAAACAGTGTCCTGGGGCGCCTGGGCGGCTCAGTCATTAAGCGTCTGCCTTCGGCTCAGGTCATGATCCCAGGGTCCTGGTATCCAGCCCCGCATCGGGCTCCCTCCTCAACGGGAAGCCTGCTTCTCCCTCTCCCACTCCCCCTGCCTGTGTTCCCTCTCTCGCTGTCTCTCTCTGTCAAATAAATAAATAAAATCTTTACAAAAAAAAAAGCAGAAAAGAAAAACAGTGTCCTAAAGCAATCATGGACTATAAAATTGACTTAACAACTAACCAAATGATGCCATATAACTCTTCTACTGTAGCTCTGAACTATTTTTTTAAATGGTTAATGATTCTTTTGTGCCTCTAATTAGACGGGGTAACTTGAGACCAGGGAACACATTTTATACCTCCATCTCTCACAGTATTGACACATACCTTTCATAGAGTAGTACACTCAATATGGATTTTTCAATTTAATTTGTCCATCTTTCTCTGCGTTCTCTCATCAGGGCTGAGTATGTTTAGTTTAAATTAACAGCCAAAATGCCGATTAAAAGTACTACAGCAGGGGCACCTGGGTAGCGCCATCGGTTAAGCAACTGACTGTCGGTTTTGGTCCAGGTCATGATCTGAGGGTCCTGTGATCAAGCCCTGTGTGGGGCTCCAGCTCAGCACGTGGAGTCTGCTTAAGATTCTCTCTCCCTCTCCCTCTGCCCCTGCTTCCCCCCTAAAAAATAAATCTTTAAAAAAAAAAAAAGTACCACAGCATTTTTTTGAAAGGGTCTCATTAAATGTCTACCATATACACCTGCTAACTCACCGTGGCCAGTCAAAGTCATCTGATGATGCTGTATCTCCATCTACTCCACTAGACACATGGAAAAACTTAATACATGGTTCTCCTTTATCTTCCTGGAATGACCCTAATAAAACAAGACTGGTTAACTAAAATGCATTTCTTTGCAAGTGCTGAAAGAAAAGATAGTTTCCTCCTAACATAAGCAAAGATCTCCTCAGTCAGGGACATAGTGCAACATTAAGTTGCACAGCACTCATTCTTTTGTTCCTATTTCATGGGTACATGTGGGGAGACAGGAGGAGCAGATAGATAATGATGATGTTTTCTATTCAAACTCAAATTCTTAGGTACCAAGTGTAATGTGTCAGGTACATAATCATGACATAGTAAATTTGGCAGTTGCCACTTACTGCCACTGAATGCTTATTCTACATAAAAGTTTATGCAGTTAATCTAAGAACATAGAGACAATAACTACATTTCTTAAATGTTTTGTACCAAGCACTGTAAGAACTACTTCCATTCACAATAATCCTATGCATGCTTTTTCAGTCCATTTTACAAAGAAAGACTTTCCTCCAGAATAATGAGTTTCTTCCCACTGTAGATAAGAGAAGATCAGACAACCCCTAAAGGCCCTTTCATGAAGTCATAATCAGCAAGGCAATTGTAAATCTCTCTAAAGATGTGTAAAACTCAGAACAAGGGAAAAAAACTTTGCAGCCTATTCCCTGAGATGGAGGAGCAGGATATGGTGGCACGGGGAGGGTGTGGTTAGAGAGGGTGAAGTGGCAGAGGCAGTTGTTTATGAACCACAGAATAAAACGTCAGAATCTTCCAGAGGTCCTCATACACCTGGTTCACCCTAAGTCAATATATATTCTGTTAGATGACAAAAGCAAATACAGAAAAACTGTCAATAGGTTTTACAAAGGAAAGTCACCAAAGATTAGTATGATGATTGAAAGCTCAAGTGTGAGACTTCGGTTGGAATCTTGATTCTGTCATTTACTACCACACGGTCTTGGAAGGTACCTCTTAAGTCTATGGATTCCTCACTTATAAATGATAAAAAATAGGGCGCCTGGGTGGCTCGGTTGGTTGAGTGACTGCCTTCGGCTCAGGTCATGGTCCTGGAGTCCCGGGATCGAGTCCCGCATCGGGCTCCCTGCTCGGCGGGGGGTCTGCTTCTCCTTCTGACCCTCTTCCCTCTTGTGCTCTCTGTCTCTCATTCTCTCTCTCTCAAAAAATAAATAAAATCTTTAAAAAAAATAAAAAATAAAAAAAAAAATAAATGATAAAAAATAACTGGAAATAATAAGCCTACCATAACCATGACGATGAAAGGAAAGCAGTAACGTGTGAAGTGCTTAGTACAGTACCTAACACAGAGTGGCACTCAAGAAATTCTGGTTACTTTCAGCCCTACAAAAAGTAAGTAGTCAGGTGGCAATAAAAATGTAAGTTAAAGGAGCGTCTGGGTTGGCTCAATTGGTTAAGCGTCTGCCTTCGGCTCAGGTCATGATCTCAGGGTTCTGGGATCAAGCCCTGCATCGGGCTCCCTGCTCAGCAGGAAGCCTGCTTCTTCCTCTTCCTCTCCCTCTCCCCTGCTGGTGCTCTCTCTCTCACTCTCTCTCTCTCTCTCCTTCCCTCCCTCTCCCTCTCAAATAAAATCTTTAAAAAAAAGTAAGCTACAGCACTATACTCCCTGCAGAAAAGTATTTTAATGAAGTGAATAATCATGCTTAGTAATTAAAAAAAAAAAATCAATTCTATCACATATTGGTATACAATATTGGAAAAAAGCCATTACTCTTGCTTTCTAACACTGTCTATATTGGGGGCTGCCATAGACTTTTTCATGATGTTTGCTTGAGTAGTAGTTGTTTGTTTCTGCTCTGGCTCTTACAGGCATGTTCAATCTTACCAACTAATTCTCTAAAGGTAAGTTCCAATTTAATTTGTTCTGGGGTTGATCCTCCTATAAATTCAGTCTTAAATTCTAGGTCTGTGAATGCTAAATGAAGGATCTCCTTTTGAAGTGACTTCTTAAACCATGGTCCTCTTTCTTGATCTGACCGAAGATCAGGTATTGGGAAGCGAACAGAAAGGTTTAACGCCGGTGTGGCCACTTGTACTGATACCCGACAATTTGCAGGATTATGTGAATCATCCAGAAATACTTCAGTGAAAGCCTTGTGCTAAAACACAAAATATCAAAAATATGTCAAAACATCAAATTAGGTAAACATAAATGACATTAATATTCAACATTACAATATGCATAATCACTATTTCCTCATTCAGTTTAATGAATTAAAATACCATTCAAATTAACTACTACCATATTAATTTAGTGTAATGAAATTCTATAATGTAATAGTTACCGATAAAACTTCAAATAACTGGCAAAAGTTCAACCAAATAAGTCAAAATCAATCAAAATAAAAACCAAACCAAAGTGAAGACATAGGTGCCACAGATGTATACACATATCACTAAAGACTAAAAAACACCAGCATTAATTTGGTTGTCAATAAATCCAATACAGTTAAAAATCAACTCAACATTCAATTTGAAGGATTTATCTCCAACATGCTCCTTTAAAGACTTGATGTGAAATAAGATAGATCATGCCAAATGCAAGGGCCCATCCCTGACTTGACTCTGTATTTCCAGGACTAAGCCTAGAGCCTGGCACAGCCTAAGTTCCAAATATTCACCAAATGACTCACTCTGAGCTCCCATCCAACCCAAGGGTATGAGTCCATCAAACGGCCCTTAGAAACCAAGACACGGGCGCCTGGGTGGCTCAGTTGGTTAAGCGACTGCCTTCGGCTCAGGTCATGATCCTGGAGTCCCAGGATCGAGTCCCGCATCGGGCTCCCTGCTTGGCAGGGAGTCTGCTTCTCCCTCTGACCCTCCCCCCTCTCATGTGCTCTCTCTCTCACTCTCTCTCTCAAATAAATAAATTAAAAAAAAAAAAGAAACCAAGACACATGCACCCTCTACTCAAAGCCATGTTACAGCAAAAGGGTCAAAGAACATGCCCTTCAGGGGCACCTGGGTGGCTCAGTCCTTAAGCGTCTGCCTTCGGCTCAGGTCATGATCCCAGAGTCCTGGGATCGAGTCCCGCATCAGGCTCCCTCTCCCACTCCCCCTGCTTGTGTTCCCTCTCTCACTGTGTCTCTGTCAAATAAATAAATAAAATCTAAAAAAAAAAAAAAAAAATGCCCTTCAGATAAAAGTCTATTTCTGTTTGGTTTTTGTTTTTCTAAAATGTAGTGAAGCTTCTAAAGCTTTAGCCCAGAGTACACTGCAGGTGGTAACACTCCACTTCATGAATCAGTGTCTAACCTCCTGGATTAGGGAGTTCCTTTCTTACCCTGGACTGGGATTTTTAGCACACCTATTCTCTCTCTCCCTCCCCCTTGGACTTTGTAACACTAACCCCCACTCTCAGCAAAAATAACCCAAGAGATTAACCATCATCCCAGCACATCTATGGCTAACAGCAAATATGCACACTAGCCCCACAGAACTTGAAATAACTAGTAATTGGTGACAACAATAAATAAAAAATGCTGATTTAATGTGACTACCCACCACTAATTAAGGGAGAAACAAGTAGAAAAACACCTCCTCCCTTTTCTTTTAACCAAAGTTTTCTCTATCTGTTCCTGGTCCGAGAGCTCCCCAGTTCCAGCCGAAGATTCCTCACAGATTTCTTGCAAATATGATGACTTACTTAAACTGCTTAGAAAAGACATCATGCACCAGACAGATCTAAGTAAAGTGACCTAATGTGATGCTCAATAACACAATGCTATAAATTATGTTCCCACTTTCAAAAGTGTACCTTACAATATATGGGCTACGTTTTATAGGCAGATCAGGTAGTTTACTAAAGGTGTGAATAAATTTTCTACAGATATTATAATCACAACTTATAAAATTCAAATAAACACAGAGAGGGAAAGGAAATCCAATTCTATGCTCTAACATAATCAGTGCTACCAACTGGTATATTTCCATCCATTCTTTCTCTATACCTCAATTTTATTTACACAGTTGTGATAAAAGTTTCTGTGGAATAATATGTTTCACTTTTTCTCTTAATACTCCTTCATGAGCTTTCTTTATGCGGCTACACCATCTTTATAACCATCATTCAAAATGGCCACATAAAATTTCACTCAATATATTAGCAAACCTTATTCAGCTAGCCTACCATCTAGACATAAAAGTCTCCATCTTTTCATTATGAATAATACTGTTTTAATATATGCTACTTAATCCATTAAGAATACTTAAGCTCAGAAATGATCCCAATAAGCCCATTAGCTAGCTATAATTAGGATTAGTATTTGTAATGTTCTGAATACTTACCAGACTAGTATGTTTATTGTATGAAGTATACATGTGCGATGCCATCATTTCTACCGTAGTAAGCTTTTGTGGTTGAAGCAAAGAATTTAACCTGTCCACAATACTGATATCCAGCTCACAAAACACAGGATTTAACTTAATTTGTAATTCTGCCTTCTGAGGAACAGAACTAAGTCTTGCTTGATTACCCTTTAAAAAAAAAAAAGGAAAAACATTAATATGATCACTAACAGTACTATAAAATTTAGTGGCAACTGTATGATTGTGACAAAATACATATCAAATGAAAATTTATAGGTGGTATCACACAATAAGGCTTCTTACCTGGGGTCCTTTATTCTCAGAATGCTTATAATGAAGCTGAAGACACACAGGGGGATGGGAATCAGTTCGTTCTTTGGAATGGAACATTAAAAGCTTACAAACAAAGACAAAAATAAATGTAAGATATTAAACTGTAATATATCCCATGAATTAACAGAGGTGCTAGTGGTGGAAAGACTTTTTTGAAATCAGGAAAGCTCATTTTACATTTCATTTTGGTCATTCACAAGCAATGTAAATCTTAAGACAAGTTAATTTCTGTGATACTTAGTATCTCATCTGCAGAGGGTACATGAGAATTCAAGTGAATTAACGCCCAAGAAAGTACTTTGAAAATAAAATAATGTACAAGGGCAAAGTTAACAGCAATAAATGTTATCTTGATAACTTTGAAAAGTTTCCCTAGCACACACTTTTAGAATTGGAAAAAAAAAATCAGACTAATAATAAATAAACAAAAGACACTGTGCTTGTCTTGAACAGTGCTTACTAGCACACTGCAGGTATTTAGTATTCGTTTAACAGACTTCTGAAATTAATAGTGCTTGGAAAATTAGGGAAATAAAGTCATCTGTCCCATAATCTGTCTGCCACTCTAAAACAAGTCAACTCTAAAAAATTCTAACAGACTCTTACAATGACCTTGAATGCCATACTTTAAAATGTTTCAACGAAATACAAATGCGTACACATGCACACTTCCTTCCTCTAATGGCTTCCTATGCTTTTTTTTTTTAATAAAATCATTGCTATTAATATAACTCTTTAAAAGCAAGGTAGATTTAAAGAATGATCCTAAAGACAAAGTATCTAGCATTTACCTCTGTGTAGTGAGGAGGAACAGAATGAGAATCAGTTGGAAAGAGGCATTCCAAAAGTTCCATTTGCCCAATGGACATATCAGTACTAAAATATCGGGAAGCTGATCTTTGTCTTTGTTCATAGGACACTTTGATGCCAGTACCTATAAATCTATTACAGAAAATGAAACATTTAAGAGTATTCATATACTTCTAGGTTAACGAATGTGTCAAAGAATAGTACACAAGTGTTAATAAAGTACATATTCTAATATATAATAATATTCCTAAGGGTATTAACCAGAAAGACTGCTTCAAATTTCCCATTCCCTGAGATAAGAAAGCAATTTCTGATAGGAAATTAGCCAGGATATATTTATTTCCCAACCCTGCCCTCCCTTCTTTAATATTTTAAAATTTACACTGCAGCGGACAAAAATCTTTCAAAATATATGCAGTAGATTCTTAAAATTATTTAAAAGCCTCATGCAATATTTAAAAACCTTCAGTCAGTGGATCTCAAGTGAAAGTCGTCTTCCTATTTTTGCTGCTTTTATTTCCTACTGGCACATTTGAAACCTTGTCAAAATGTTTTTACAGTTTAATTATAAATACTATGGCCCTAACTTGTAGAGTCTCTTTAGCTAGGTATAAAAACTACTCTGTATATTAATTTTAATACTTCAAAAAAAATCAAAATTAAAAGGCCAAACTTTCCTAAAAATATTAATATGTGCCTAAATTGTTGTATAAAATACGATCGAAAGATAACTTTCACATTAAGATGAGCAATGTTTACATATTAACAATATTATACTTACAAATTTAATTATCTCCTCATTCATTAGGACTCAACCCATGAAAGGATCACTGGCTATGTGAACGGCTTTTTTTTTTTTTTTTAATGAAGTTTTGTTATTGTTTTTAAGTAGGCTCCATGCCCAGTGTGGAGCCCAATTTGGGGCCTGAACTCATGACCCTGAGATCAAGACCTGAGCTAAGATCAAGAGTTGGACACTTAACCACCTGAGCCACCCACATGCCCCCAGATGGCTTTAATTTTTTAAAGCAGAAATTGAAAGTGTAGCATCCGGGCTCAGGATCAGCCTTGTTACCCTTCCCCACCCCACAGACAGTGGCATGGGGTTCATGTTGTTCCACATCCCTTCTCATTAGCTCACTCCACTCTCACCACCACTGCCATCTCCACTGAGCCAGTGACAATAAGAACTATTTTTATGATTATAATGGTGTCAATATTTTAATCAGCAAAATGTGGTCCAAAAAAACTTGTCAAGGGCACCTGGGTGGCTCAGTGGGTTAAGCGTCTGCCTTCAGCTCAGGTCATGATCCTGTGGTCCTGGGATCGAGTCCCGCACTGGGCACCCAGCTCAGCAGAGTCTGCTTCTCCCTCTCCCTCTGCCCCTCCCACCTGTTCATGTTCTCACTTGTGCTCTCTAATGAATTAAAAAAAAAAA
>NC_138377.1:7072490-7086538 GCF_054177405.1 Leptonychotes weddellii | reverse complement strand
AAAATGAATTGTACCATGCTGCTACATGTTTTCAAGTACATATTGAATACTGAGGATTGGGGAGTTGATTTTTTAGTAGTAACCTAAAGCAGCTGTAGAAATGTTGAAGTAAAACTCTGCATCGGGACACACCTTTGTAATTTGTCATTTGCAGACTTTTTTTAATCATTATTAAGTAATAGGTACTTTTAGGCTCTGAGGATCATGTAGACCACATTGAGGTTCGGTTGGGTCAGTATTCACCGTTGGAGTTCATCGGGATGCTTTAACTATGTTCAGTAAATGCATGTCCATTCGCAGCTTTATTTTCAGATGCTATTTGGGCAGTAAAGTCTAACAGCAGGTCGGATTTTCTCACGCTTAATCTCAGGCTAAATAAATGTAAAGGATATTTGTAAAGTTTGAATAGAATTCTGTTTACTCATTTCGAGTTAAGTATGAAGAAAAGTGATTGTATGTTCAAAAATTGACATTGTTCACTTTGTGATAAATGAGTGGTTCCAGGAGCTTCCGTGTCCATTTTTTAATTCTGTGCGGTTACATTTTGCTGTGAAGTGATTTGCTCTTTCTACCATTATGAAAGAGGAACAGAGAGAGAAGACATTAATAAAACTATACAGATACTAAAACTTCCATTTCATCCAGCTTGTTTAAAGAATCTAATCAGATAAAGTAAGCCTTGATTTCACTTCCAAACGAAAAAGGGAAAAAAAGGAAAAGCCTCTAAATAAGTAACTCTTACAAATCAGTAAGAAAACAAGAACAATGGGCATATAATATGATCAAACAACTCTAAAAAATATATAGATGTCCAGTAACCACTTGAAAGATATTCACCTTGACCAGTAATTCAAGAAAGGAAAATAGGGTTTAGCTCTGTGTTTCACCTAATAGTTTCATGATCTCCCTTATTTAAATGTAATGATAACAATAAGGATTTAGTGAGGGGCACTCTTATATTCTTTCGGAGAATATATCAATGAAACCTTTCTGGAAAACATTAGTAATAGAGCCTTTACAAAGCTTGTAACTTCTGTACTTGTAATATCCTAGCAAACTAGCATAGGGAAGTGACTCAGCAGAAAATATACTACAAGGATGTTTACTTTCTCTAATGAAAAATTGGAAAGGCTCTAAAAAGTGGTTGTTACGCCACATGCTTTTGATGGAAAAATATGCAGCCATTAAAAATCATGGAAAAAATGGCAACAGGAAAAAATTATACTACAAAAGGATATAAAACTATGATCTATTTTTGGAAAATACACAGTGTTCTACAATGTTAATAGTAGCTATCACTAGGTGGTAAGATAGGTAATTTTCATCTTCATACGTTCTCACAGTTTCTGCGTTAGCCTATATGCACTAATTGGAGGCGAAATACAATAGATCCAGGGTTTCAGCCAGCTAAAGAACCTTTCTCTAGCAAAAGCACCAAGCTAGGTGGAGTTGTGTTCATTCCCAGGATCCTTGAAGAGGCAGTAGGATTGTGAAGACAGAAGAGTGCCCACCTCTTTTGTCATGATCACCCTCCCCACCTTTCCTCCAGGTCATCAGCAGCAAATCAGCCCCCAGTGGTGTCCTGGTCATTAGCTTCCTCCATCGCACACAGCGTCGTTCTGTCCAATGTTTAGAAACACAAAGTGTTGAGGGGAGCAGGGTAGAAACACAGATTCCGGCATAGGTCACGTCGACTTAAGAACTCTGCCTTTAGCCCCTTTGTTTTGTGGATGACATAGCTGAGATTTGGATAGATGGAGGGACTTGCTCAGCGGCCCACCTGTGAACACGAGTTGGGTCAGAACCCAGCCTTCTGTCTCCACCAGCTATCCCTGTCCAGTGTGTGTTGGTAAAAGCATCACCGGAACTCTGTGGTTACAGGTGCATATCATTTTATTGCGCTTTACAGATAATGCAGGACTTTTTGTCACAAATTAAAGGTATTTTATTATGGTGGTCAGTGATCTCTGATGTTACTGTAATGGGGGGGGGGGCACAAACCCTACCCATATAGGATGGTGAACTTAACCGATAAATTGTGTTCTGACTGCTTCACTAACCAGCCATTTCCTTCTCTCCCTCTCCTTGCACCTGACACACAACAATATTGAAATCAGGCCAATTAATAACCCTACAGTGGCCTCTTAAGTATTCAAGTGAAAGGAAGAATTGCCCATCTCACTTTATATCAAAAGCTAAAAATGATTAAGTTTAGTGAAGGAAACGTGGAAAGCCAAGATACGCCAAAAGCTGGGCCTCTTGCACCCATTAGCCAAGATGTGAATGCAGAGGAAAAGTTCTTGAAGGAAAAAGTGCTACTGCAGTGAATACACGAATGATAAAGCAAAACAGCCTTATTGCTCATGGGGAGAGTTTTAGTGTTCTAGACAGGATCAACCAACCACATTACCTTATGCTAAAATCTCTTGCAGAGCAAGGCCTTAACTCTTCAATGCTATGAAGGATGGGAGAGGTGAGGAAGCTGCAGAAGAAAAGTTCAAAGCTAGCAGAGGTTGGTCAGGGGGTTTAAGGAAAGGCAATGTCTCCATAACATAAAAGTACAAATCAAAGCAGCAGGCTATCGAGAGGATCTAGCTAAGATGATTAATGAAGGTGGCTACACTAAACATTTTCAATTGAAAATTGAAACAGGCTTCCATTGGAAGAAGATAACTTCTAGGACTATTATAGCTAGAGAGAAGTCAATCCCTAGCTTCAAAGGACGGGCTGACTTGTCGGGCTAACACTCTAGTGACTTTAAGCAGAAGCCAATGCTCATTTACCGTTCCAAAAAATCCTAGGGCCCTTAAGAATTATGCTAGGAACACCTGGGTGGCTCAGTCAGTTGAGAGTCTGACTTCGGCTGAGGTCATGATCTCAGGGTCCTGGGATTGAGCCCTGCATCGGGCTCTGCACTCAGTGTGGAGTCTGCTTGTCCCTCTGCCCCTCCCCGTGCTCGCTCTCTCTCTCTCTCAAATAAATAAGGTCTTTAAAAAAAAAAAAAAAATTATGCCAGGCACCTGGGTGGCTCAGTCGGTTAAGTGTCTGCCTTCAGCTCAGGTCATGATCCCGGGGTCCTGGGATCGAGCCCTGCATGGAGCTCCCTGCTCAGCGGGGAGTCTGCTTCTCCCTCTGCCTCTGCCCTCCCACCTGCTCGTGCTCTCTCTCTCACACGCTCTCAAATAAATAAAATCTTAAAAAAAAAAGAATTATGTTAAATCTGCTCTGTGCTCTATAAACAGAACAACTAAGCCTGGGTGACAGCACCTCTGTTTATAACATGGTTTGCGAAATATTTTAAGCACCTGCTGAGACCTGTTGGGAAAAGAAAAATTCATTTCAAAATACTACTGACAAAATATTACTGACAGTATATTACATTGACAATATACCTGGTTACTCAGGAACTCCGATGGAGATACGCAGTCAGATGAATGTTATTCTCATGCCTGCTGCCACATCTATTCTGCCCCATGGATCAAGGAGTCATTTCGACTTTCAGGTCTTATTTAAGAAACATTTTGAAAGGCTGTAGCTGTCTTACGATTCCTCTGATGGATCTGGGCAAAGTAAATTGAAAACCTAAAAAGGATTCACCATTCTAGATGCCATGAAAAGCATTCATGATTCATGAGGAGAAGTCAAAAGACCAACATTAACAGGAGTTTGGAAGAAGTTCATTCCAACCCCCATGGATGATTTTGAGGGGCTCAAGACTTCAGTGGAGGAAGAAATTGCAGATGGGGTGGAAACAGCAAGGAGCCTGAGGATGGGACTGAATTGCTGCAATCTCACAACAAAACTTGAACAGATGAGGAGTTGCTTCTTATGGATGAGCTAAGAAGGTGGGCTTCTTGAGATGGAATCTACTGGTGAAGATTGTTGAAACGACAAAAGGTTTAGAATATCTCATAAACTTAGTTGATGGAACAGCAGCAGGGTTTGAGAGAATCCATTCCGATTTTGAAAGAAGTTCTACTGGGGCACCTGGGTGGCTCAGTAGGTTCAGCTCAAGTCATGATCCCGGCGTCCTCAGATCAAGCCCCTCATTGGGCTCTCCGCTCAACGGGGAGACTGCTTCTACCTCTGCCCCACCCCCTGCCAGTGTTCTCTCTCACTTTGTGCACTCTCTTTCTCAAATAAATAAATAAAATCTTTTTAAAAAAAAAAAGAAAAAGAAAGTTCTGTGGGTAAAACACTATCAAACACCATCACATGCTAGAGAAATCATTCCTGAACGGAAGAGTCAATCGATGCTGCAAACTTAATTGTCTTATTTTAAGAAATTGCCCCAGCCACCCCAGCCTTCAGCACCCACCACCCGGATCAGTCAACAGCCATCAACATTGAGGCAAGACCCTTGCTGAGAGCTCAAATGATGGTTAGCATTTTTTAGCAATAAAGTATTTTTTAATTGTGTACATTAGTTTCTTTAGACATAATCCTATAGAACACTTAACTACAGTATAGGGTAAACATAATTTTTATATGCCCTGGGAAACCAAAAAAAATCATTTGACTAGCTTTGTTGCAATACTCGCTTTATTGTGGTGGTCTGGAAACCAAAATTCTCCAAGGTATGCCCGTGTATGAAAGCTGATTTTGAAAAAAGAAAGGAATAACAGTAAAAGAAAGGTACATTACTTGTTGATATAATAGAATTAATCAATAGAATCTCATTTTCTCACCTACCAATATGATAGATACAAAATTCTCTGGAAGCCATCTACTTATAACTATGGGGCTAGCTCCTTTAGCTGTTACCAGGAGTATAAACATAAGAATGAAACAAGGTGAGATATTTTATAGTAACACATCCAGTTGAACAGCTTTCAAAATACCTGCTTAACTGCACATCAGTAGGGACAAACTAAAAATCAAAAAGAAGCATCCAGTGAATTCTAGAGTATTTGGAATAACAAGTCATTTGAAAGAATGCTGAAGAAGATCTCTATCAAGTTTTGCTCAGGTCTTGCATGAATATTTTTACACCTTGTGGATAATTTTTAAAAAAGAATGTTGCTATGAGCAAGCTATTCCCAAATTGAATGCAAAATTTCAAAGGGTTAATTATTTTATCAAAACAAGTTGTTTTTTTTTTTTAAAGATTTTATTTATTTTTTGACAGAGAGAGAGAGACAGCGAGAGAGGGAACACAAGCAGGGGGAGTGGGAGAGGGAGAAGCAGGCTTCCCGCTGAGCAAGGAGCCCGATGTGGGGCTCGATCCCAGGACCCTGGGATCATGACCTGAGCCGAAGGCAGACGCTTAACGACTGAGCCACCCAGGTGCCCCTTATCAAAACAAGTTTTAATGAGACAAGAAACGGGGGGCGCCTGGGTGGCTCAGTTAAGCGTCCAACTCTTGATTTGGGGCTCAGGTCATGATCTCAGGGTGGTGAGATCCAGCCCAGCATCGGGCTCTGTCCTGGGCCTGGAGCCTGCTTAAGATTCTCTCTCCCTCTCCCTCTAGGCTTCCCCACCATTAGTTCATTCATTCATTCATTCATTCATTCATTCATTCATTCAAAAGAAAAGGGGGTGGAGACCAAAAAAAAGGGATGAAAGGGTCCCATTTGCCAAAGGGTGCCTTAACATTGCAGGAAAAAAAAGCAATTTCTGGGGTGCCTGGGTGGCTCAGTTGGTTAAGTGTCTGCCTTTGGCTGGGGTCATGATCCTGGGGTCCTGGGATAGAGCCCCACATCAGGCTCCCTGCTCAGTGGAGAGCCTGCTTCTCCCTCTCCCTCTGCCTGCCGTTCCCCCTGCTTGTGCTCTCTCTCTCTCTGTGTCAAATAAATAAATAAAACCTTAAAAAAAAAAAAAAAAGCAATTTCACCTTTGGACACCACTTCAGTGAAGGCTGTCAAATATGTCTTATTCAATCCTAACAGCACAACATGTTAGGCTGGTGAGTTCACTCGTGTTTTACATCAATTTAACAGCTGAGGTAAGGTTAAAACATCGTCCCAATCGCTAACAAATGGCTGCAGAGCTGGAATTCAAGGCCAGATCTGCTGAGTGCCCAGAGCCTCCAAGCTGGCTGGAGCCCCTGGTTCACATCCGGTTTTTTTTAAGGCAATCAGTTAAAAAAAATACAAAAAACTACCCCCCCAATGCTGTATGCGTTAAATATTTATATTTAACAAGTTATTGTTTAGAGCACGAAGTATTTCAATAGAATCTGACTATTCCAAGATAAGGGCAGGATGTCCACAAGGACATTTGTGGTTCCGTGATAAGGCAAACTGGATGTCATCTTTCATCTTTTAATTTGTCCGTTTATCTGGGCACCTGCATGTCTAATCTCATTTGGAAAGGTCCAAAGCCTAAATTCCATCCCTTTGTGAATGTGGATGGCCGCCGGGCACCATGGCCCCCAGCCGCCACCACCCCTGCCCAGCCCCGAGGTCTCTCTGGAACTGCGACCGAACAGCCCCGGGGCCTGCCGAGCCCCATAGACCGAGAGGCGACTGGCTGCACAGTGAGGACTGTCGTTGCAGCGTCCTGGACCCAGAACTCCATGGCAACAGCTGCTCTCGGCGCCGGAGGATTGCCACGTCCTCCCGGTCACACGATCCCACAGGGGAATGGGCTTCGGGCTTTCCTCGTTCAGCAGATTCAGCAGTATTTTCAGTCCTCCGGGTCTTGTGAACCCGGGGGCGTTTCCAGTTTCAGAATTAAAGAGACGAAAGGGAGCCGGGGTCACGTGGCCCCTATGGCAAGGCCCCAGGAGGCTCCGAAAGAGGACTCGCTCCGCGGGCGAGCACTGGGCGTGGAGCCAAGCAGAGCGGGGGTGGGGGGGCACTGTGGCCCCCAGGCCCCGCAGAGCCCACCCCGCGCGGGAGACCCCGCGGCCCCGCCCCCGCCCCGGGAACGCCCCGCCTCGCGCCCTAGGCCCCGCCCCCGGAGAGCCAGGCCCCGCCCCCGCCCCACCTCCTTGGCAACCAGAGGGACGCTTTCCCCTTAGCAACCAGTGCTGCCCCCAGCATGGCTGAAGAAGAGGAAGCCACGGAGAAAGTTATCCGGATCCAGAGGGTGTTTATAAACCTGCTGGATTCATACAGCAGCGGGAACATCGGGAAGGTGAGCAGCGGCCGGTCAGAGTAGATAGAGCCCCAGCCCCCAGCCCCCAGTCCCCCGCCCCTGGGTTCCCGAGCCCCCGAACCCAGCGAGGGTCTGCGCCACGGGACGCTGTCAGGGCCTCCCCTAAAGGAGGGTCCCTCGTCCTGGGCACCAGTTCGCACGCAGAGCCCCGGCTGGAAGCCCAGGTGTTCGGAGATCGCCGGCCCAGCGCTGGGTCCTCCCCGTTAATGAAAGGAAACTGAGGCTCAGAGGGAGAAAGGGACTTGCCCCAGATCACATAGCAAGTTGGGGGCCGGATCTGGACACAGAGCCCAGGTCTCCGGCCGCCTAGCTGGGCTCTCCTTACCCACCACCACCGCATCTGAAGCAGACATCTGACAGATAAGTCCAGTGGTTATGTCGCTTAACCAAGCATATTCATTCATCCAGGCCTTGCACAGACATTTTGAGGGTCTCTTATGTGCCAGGCACTGTTTTGGGCCCTGAGTCCCACTAAACTTCCCCACTCTTCATTGTTAGCCCTGGGAAATGAGGATATTCTAAAAGAGGATCCTGAGACCCTTCATCTTCAAATACTCAGTAGTCAAAAGAAAGCTATAATTTCATCACTTCCCTGAGCAAGACTCATTCATCTCACTTCTACCCACTGGAGCTACCCAGAAGTGTAACCTCACCCTGGGCAGACTTCTGTGAGGCTAATGATCGCACTTGCAGACAGCGCATGCTACCCGAATTAGGATGTGGCTACAGTGCATACCATCTATACTGGTTTCCTAGCGATCACAAATTACCACAAACTGGATGGCTTAAAACAGCCGGGTTTATTCTGTCTCAGTTCTGGAGGCCAGAAGCCCAAAATCAAAGTGTTGGCAGGGCTGGTTCCTCCTAAAAGCTGTGAGGGAGATTCTGCTTCATACCTACCTCTCTCGTAGCACCTGGTGCTTGCCAGAAGTTCTTGCATCCCTTGGCTTGTAGACTCATCACTCCAACCTCTGCCTCCGTCTTCCCATGGTGTTCTCCTCAAGTACCTCTGTGTCCCAATTTCCCTCTTTTTAGGACACCAGTCATTGGGTTAGAGCCCATTCTAATCCAGTGACCGCATTTTAACTTGATTACATCTGCAAAGACCCTATTTCCAAATGGGGGTGGGGAGTAGGGGGCCACTACTCAACCCAGTACACCATCTAAAGTCGATCAGTAAAAAAATATATAGATTTAGATAGTTAATTTATATGTAAAATAGTATATTTTACATATATCTGGCATGCAGTAATATATATGTTAGTATATGTGATTGTGTTGTTAAAAAGGAAGCCACAAGGCCCAAGGTGGAGTCATTTGCCAGGACAGCAAACCAAGACTTCATTGTAGTTTTCAACCTCTCTAGGAGTGGAATTTTAAGACAATCAGTCTGGAATTCTCTGGATGACATCAATGAGGTTATCTGTCACAGGGCTCTCTCCATTCCCCAAAGGAAGATGAGGTAATCTGCATAAGACCCCCCCTTCCCTAAGGGAAGGTGACTTTCCTAAAACAATCCTTTCTTTTTTTGCTAATAACTCCTCACCCCACCCACCTTCCCATAAAAACCTTCCATTTTGTGCAGCTTCTCAGGGCTCCCATCTACTTGCTAGATGGGATTGCTGTTCAATTCATGAATCACTGAGTAAAGCCAATTAGATCATCAAATATTCTCAATTGAATCTTGTTTTTTAACAGTATGTACAGTGTATATGATATGTATCTACTAGGAGAGACTAAAAACACATGATATATCTTCCACATTACTAAAAAATAGAGGAGAGGGACAGAGAAAGGACAAGGATACAATTGGAAAAAATACGTAACAAAATAAGTTTATTTAAAGAAAGGAAGCATTAAAAAGACAGGTGTAGCATGAAGTGATTTATGTCTTTCAAGAAGATAGATACAAATATAGAGAAAATAGGTAGATAGACAGGTAGATAGAGAAATAAATAGAGATGATCTGTATGCAGAAAATGTCTCAAAATAGGGGTGCCTGGGTGGCTCAGTCGGTTGAGTCTCCAACTCTTGATCTCAGGGTCACGGGATCGAGCCCCACGTCAGGCTCTGAGCTCAGAGGGGAGTCTGCTTGAGATGCTTTCTCTCTCTCTCTCTCTGCCCCTCCCACAGACGATAAGTAATTTTTTGAACAACCACGGTATTTAGGTGTGTGATAGGTACTTTGAAAGAAAGAGAGTAGAAGATTGGCTGGTGAGAGAGGGCGGCTGCTTAGGGTCTCAGGAAAGGGCTCTCCTTAAAGCTGCCCCTTACCCTCACACCCCAGCATGAGGATCAAGCCAGAGGAGCTGGTTCTCAGGGCACAGCAGAGACAAAGGTGCCAAGGTGAGAGTCGGAGGACAGAGAGGTGAGGGTGCAGGGAATCAGGCCCCAGGACAGCAGGCCCAGAGCCCAGGGCCCATGAGACTTGGCGGCCCACAAACATGTCTTAATCTCTTCTAAAATCAGAAGGAAGCAAATGAAATTTTAGAGTCAAAGATGGTGGGTCTTTATGGCAATAGTCTTTATGGCAACAGGCTTTAGGTCTTTATGGCAACAGTCACAAAATATAATTTTTAATTTTTTTTATCTTGGAGGAAAGGACCCATGAAAGTCAGAAGGTGGCCTTGCTCAGCAGCTCACTGGTGCCCCACGTGTGGTCAGCACTCCACTGATTTTTGTTGCATAAATTAACAAAGCAGAATCAAACATAAAGTGGAAGGTGGTGTGGGAGATGCAAAGGGGGAGGAACAAGCAGGCTCCGTGCAGAGCACAGAGCCCAACAAGGGGCTCGATCTCACTACCCTGAGATCAGGACCTGAAATGAAATCACGAGTTGGATGCTTGACCCACTGAGCCACCCAGGTTCCCCCCTGGATTATATTAAAAAGGGAGGGGACCTGATTGGGATTAAGAGGGTGGGAGGCAAGAGAATTTAACGTTTTTCTCTACCCCCTTTTGAGCTCTGGTTATTTTTTTTACAGCATAATATTTTTTTTTAAAGATTTTGTTTATTCATTTGAGACACAGAGCTACAGAGAGAGAGAGCACGAGCAGGGGGAGAGGCAGAGGGAGAGGGAGAAACAGGCTCCCCGCTGAGCCAGGAGCCCGATGTGGGGCTCCATCCCAGGACCCTGGGACCACGACCCGAGCCGAAGGCAGCCGTTTGACCATCTGAGCCACCCAGGCGCCCCTACAGCATGATATTTTTAGAACAAAAGATTTTCTTTTAGTTTGTAGAGATCTTTTCCAAAAGCTTATCAATAACAGAATTTTTTGGTTATTCCTTGACTCATGTGGACGTCTAGTTCTGAAATTTTAGGGAATTACTGTTCTCCATACCAATCAACACGGGACTGAGAATATGAAGCATATAAAAGAAGTGGAGGCTGGGTCTCTAGTCTTCAGGCTCCCCGCCCAGCTGGGCAAAGCCACCTGCCCCCCTGCCCCCGCCCCCAACTCGTCCCTGGGGGGGAGTAGGGTGGCCGTGGGGTCCATGTGCTGCCTTGGGGATCAGGAGGTCCAACTGCACCCCCTCCCTGCCCATGCAATCTTGGGCAAGTTCCTTAGAGCCAGGCATCAATGTCCTCAACTGTGAAATGGGGTAATAAAATTGACTGTGTATGTTTGAGAGAGAAATGAAAATATATACGGCATACTTGGTAGAGATAGAGTCCCATAAGTGGTTGAACCTGACAAGCTTGCATTACTAACTTGAAATGATTGTTATCAAAATAAATGAGGTGGGACTTCCGGTTTGTTTGGGGTTTTTTTGTATGTCTTTCCTCCCAAGGTGTGATAATGTCATGACTACTTACATAATGTTTAACATGTAAATTAAAATCATTCTTATTTATATATAAATAATTATATATGTTTAAGTATATATATTTTATATATATATACTCTTTAACATGACATATATATACATATTACATATGTATACATATATATACTCTAACTCTTTAACATGACGTATATATACACATTACATATGTATACGCTTTAACTCTTTAACATGACATATATATATACACATTACATATATATACATATATATACTCTAACTCTTTAACATGACATATATATATACACATTACATATATATATATATATATACTCTTTAACTCTTTAACATCACATAAACCACTCCCAAGGATAACTTCTGTAAAATAAAAAACAATATTTTGTCAACTTGATTCTTTTTCTTGTTTTTTTTGTTTTTTTGAGAGAGAGAGCATGAGCCAGCAAGGTGATGGGGGAGGGACAGAGGGAGAGAGAAAGAGGGAGACTCTTAAGGAGGCTCCATGCCCCAGCAAAGAGCCCAGTGGAGGGCTGGATCTCATGACCCTGAGAGCATGACCTAAGCTGAAATCAAGAGTCAGACACTTAACAGACTGAGCCACCCAGGAGCCCCTCTTTGGGTTTTGTTTGTTTTGGTTTGGTTTGATTTTTTTGTTTGTTTATTTTTTGCCAACTTGATTCTGTTTCATTCTTCAATAAGGTAGCCACTGGCCCCTTGCGTCTATAGGACATTTCAATGTGGCAAGTCCAGATGGAGGTGTGCCCGCCCTCAGTGTAAAATGCACACTGAATTTCAAAGACTTAGTATAAGCAAAAAGGAATATAAAAGATCTAATTAATAATTTTATATGGATTACATGTGAAATTAGTAATATTTTGAATCTGTTGGGTTAAATAAAACATTATTTAAATTCATTTCACTGGTTTCCTTTTATTTCTGTTAATGGGGCTGCTAGCCAGTTTAATTTACCAGAGAGGATAGCATGACATTTCTCCATTTCTATTAGGCAACACCAACATGGTGACTGCAGCCCTGCCCAGCCACATATCCTTGCCACGTCCTTTAAGGTCTCTGAGCCTGGGTTCCTCATCTATAAAACAGAGCGTTGTAACAGTACCCACCTCACTGTGTTACCGCGGTTATTGCTAATTTCAGTGAACTACCACCACCGTAGAACCCACTGGCTGTGCGCGTCTGGTACCTCTAGCAAGCCCTCCAGAAAGGTCAGTTTTTAGAATCCTTTCACTGGCTGCCCTCACTCTACGTTGTTCTTAGTATTTTCTTTTTTTAAAGATTTTTATTTATTTATTTGAGACAGAGAGAATGAGAGAGAGAGAGCACATGAGAGGGGGGAGGGTCAGAGGGAGAAGCAGACTCCCTGCCAAGCAGGGAGCCCGATGCGGGACTCGATCCTGGGACTCCAGGATCATGACCTGAGCCGAAGGCAGATGCTTAACCAACTGAGCCACCCAGGCGCCCTCTTAGTAAATTTATGTTTTCTTGCAGTTTCTGTCTAACTGCGTAGTCGGGGCTTCCCTTGAAGAAATTACAGAAGAAGAGGAAGAGGAAGATGAAAATAAGTCAACCATGCCGGAAGCCTCATCAGCCAAACTGAAGGAAGGCACCTTCCAGATTGTGGGCACGCTCTCCAAGCTCGAAAGCGTCCGGCCCGACTTTGCCGTGGAGACATACAGTGTAAGTCCAGGGGGCTTTTGCTAAGAATAGACCAAGGGCAGAGTCACCTCGAGCTCCAACACCTTCACAATGCACTCTTCTTTTTTTTTTTTAAGATTTTATTTATGTATTTGACAGAGAGAGACATAGCGAGAGCAGGAACACAAGCAGGGGGCGGGGAGAGGAAGAAGCAGGCTTCCCGCTGAGCAGGGAGCCCAATGCGGGACTTGATCCCAGAATCCTGAGATCATGACCCGAGCCGAAGGCAGACACCCAACCGACTGAGCCACCCAGGCGCCCTACAGTGCACTCTTATTCTTTGCTTCTCCTTCTCCCGCAAACATGGGTGGGGAGAAGGTGTGGGGCAGGTCGAGGCAGGTCTTTCTCCTCTGATGGAGAACAATCACTGTTTTCACTTCAAATGTGCCTTGCCTGGAGCAAAGAATTTAAATTAGATTTTCTTAGAAGGGATGGATCTAATCTGTATTTCAGACTCATAAAATTTCTAAACTTTGGGCACCTGGGTGGCTCAGTTGGTTAAGCGTCCGACTCTTGATTTCGGCTTGGGTCATGATTCAGGATTGTAAGATCGAGCCCCATGTCGGGCTCTGTGCTGTGTGCGGAGCCTGCTTAAGATTCTCTCTCTCCCGATCCCTCAGCAACCCCCCCTAAAAATTTTTTTTCTAAGCTGTGTTTAAAATGCATTCTACCCTCCATTCCCCAACGACCCTGGGCCATGGTGGGTGCTCACCTCTGTGAAAGAGAAACCTCCTTTGGTAATAAACCACTCAGTAATAACATATCATTATGTTGCTGTCTTATTGAGAAACAGTGCTCCTGTTGTGGAAAACCCACCTGTGTGCTCTGGAGCTGAAATATAACACGAAGATAGAGTTTGGGGATAAAGAGGAACGACAGTTTTATTACTTTGCCAGGCAAAGGAGGCTGCAGCAGGCCAATGCCTTCACAACTGCAGACCTTTCCAGTGAAAAAATGGGCAGAAGACGGGAATAGACATTTTTCCGAAGACGGCATACAGATGGCCAACAGACACATGAAAAGATGCTGAACTTCGCTCATCTTCAGGGCAATACAGGTCAAAACCACAATGAGGTGTCACCTCACACCTGTCGGAATGGCTAAAACGAACAACTCAGGAAACAACAGATGTTGGCGAGGATGCGGAGAAAGGGGGAGCCTCTTACACTGTTGGTGGGAATGCAAGCTGGTGCGGCCAGTCTGGAAAACAGTATGGAGGTTCCTCAAAAAGTTAAAAATAGAGCTACCCTACGACCCAGCAATTGCACTACTGGGTATTTACCCCAAAGATACAAATGTAGGGATCTGAAGGGGCACCTGCACCCTAATGTTCATAGCAGCAATGTCCGCAATAGCCAAACTATGGAAAGAGCCCACATGTCCATCAACCGGTGAATGGATAAAGAAGATGCAGTATATATACACTGTA
>NC_138377.1:7061793-7072390 GCF_054177405.1 Leptonychotes weddellii | reverse complement strand
ACACAGTATGTTAACTAACTGGAATTTAAATAAAAACTTGGAAAAAAATAAACCAAAACAAAACAGAAAACCAAACACTGCAGACACACCCGGGGGAAAAGGCTGAGAGGTTTTACAAGAAAATACAGGATCTGAGTGGTTTCGTGTAGAATCCGGTTGGTGCTGCCATCCTCGCCCCTCCCGTCTTCAAGGTGGCCTCCTGCCTGGCCCAGCCCGGCCATCCGCGTCTCCCTTACTAAGGATACACTGAGGTCCCCAGGATGTCAATATCGGTGTCCAGTTCCTGGAACAAAGGATTCTACAGAAAAGCAAGTGAAGGGGGGAGGGGGAGGCTTCAAGAATGAAAGGGAGAAATGTGTTCAGTTTATTTTTTTTTTTTTTAAAGATTTTATTTATTTATCTGAGACAGAGAGAATGAGAGAGACAGAGAGCACGAGAGGGAAGAGGGTCAGAGGGAGAAGCAGACCCCCCGCTGAGCAGGGAGCCCAATGCGGGACTCGATCCCGGGACTCCAGGATCATGACCTGAGCCGAAGGCAGTCGCTTAACCAACTGAGCCACCCAGGCGCCCAGAAATGTGTTCAGTTTAAAGTCAAGCCTCGCTGAAGCACTAGCGTGTCCATCTTAATTTCTGCGCATCTTTACCTTTCTCTAGCGGTTTCACTGCTTCCCCCGTGTCACATGCTACCCAATCCTCACCCTGCAACATTTGCATACCTCCGAGAGGGGCATCCCTCTCATCACCCTGCCTGCCGCTCTTCAGACCCTACCGTACAGCTTTGCACACACCTCACCGTGCAACAGCCTTTCCTCTTCCAACCCCACCTAGTCCTATTCATCCATCGGGATTTGACTCAGGATGTCACCTCCTCCAGGAAGCCCTCAGTGATTTCTACTTCTACACTCCCTGTTTCGATACTGAGCTCTTTTTTTTTTAAAGATTTTATTTATTTATTTGAGAGAGAGAATGAGAGACAGAGAGCACGAGAGGGAAGAGGGTCAGGGGGAGAAGCAGACCCCCTGCTGAGCAGGGAGCCCGATGCGGGACTCGATCCCAGGACTCCAGGATCATGACCTGAGCCGAAGGCAGTAGCTTAACCAACTGAGCCACCCAGGCGCCCCTGAGCTCTTTTCTTTGACTCCCATAGCACCTTTACCTGCCTACATCATCACACCTGTCACACTTCATGGTTATTGTCTGTCTCTTGTGGGTGGCCCGGACTACAACCATCAGCCCCTTGAGAATAGACACTGCACCTGACTTTTTCTCCTGCTCATCTGTGCATCTTTGGCCCTGAGCACATCGACTGGCAGAAAGTAGCCCTCAATAAAACACTTGTGAAATGAATGAGCAAGTCCCCTCCCGCCATCCGAGGAAACTTTCTCCACCTTACCCGCTTTCACACTCTCCAGGGGCTTTGCTCACCACCGGCTTCTTTCTTTCCGCCTATCCAAGCGCTCCATGCTCACATCTTTCCAAGTGTCAAAAACACTGCATGTGGCCTCCCTGCTGGCTACCCCCGGCCCCGGGCCACCACTGCCACATTCGCCAGCCTCACTACTGCCCTCCCGGCCACTTGGGAGTCCTGTGCCAGCAGGCTCTGCCCCCACCACGTCACAGGAAACGCCCTGGCCAGTGTCACCACGGAGCTCCTAATTCCCAAAGTCCTGTCTTCCCCGGCTTTCCAGGGGAAAGTCTTCTTCCCCCTTCTGCAGCCTCCACAGCCTCACTTCCCTTGTGCATCTGAGGCTCCCTTTAAATGCCATTTTCCCCAGAGCCCCCTCCTTTCTCTCAATGGATGTCCTTCCTCAATCTTATCCAGTCCTATGGCTTGAGCTCCCCCATAGGATCCAATGCCTTTCAAATCTGTCACCAACCCTGTTGACCTCCAAATCCAGCTGCCCTCTAGTGCGTTCCCCCCAGAAGTCCTGCCAGCACTTCTGAATCAATATGCCCCAAATTAAATTCATCACACTCCTCTGCAAAACCCCTCTGCCTTTTAGACGCCTTGTTTTTATTAAGGACCTTGCTCTCTCTATCACTTTGGGCTGTTTGGGGGCTGCAAGCGCTAGGGAAATGTGGCAACGCAAACTGGCTTTGCAAATAAGGAAATTCTTCAGTTTATGTGGCTGGTGGTCTCAAGGAAGATGCAGTTTCAGGGCTGGCGTGATCCAGGGGCTGCTGCTGCTTTTCCTGCCCCTTCCTGGGCTCTGCCTCCCCGTAAGGGTGACTTCAGTCTCAGGCTGGCAGCAAGACAGCAGCAGTCTCGAGCCTTATAATCACAAACAGCAACATCTGTAGCCTCCAGACTGTGGAACATGAATTTCTGTTGTTTAAGCCATTCAGTTTGTGACACTAAGTAACAGCCCTCGGAAATGAGTACAGCTGGACGCCAAAGGCCGTAGGGAACCGGGCTGGGGAAACTGGCTGTCTGCACGGTTGGGTTTAACAGGGATGCATTAACCCCGCCAGGGTAGTCCTCGCTATATGGACAGGCACTCACTTTGCTTTTGTTCTTCAACCAGGTTACGTGGTAAGAGATCCCGACTGGCCTGAAATGTTCTGCTTTAATGCAACTGGTCAAGGAACTGTGGGGAATATCTGCCCCTCAGGATAACTGGACTAACAGCGAGTGCAAATCCTGGTTTGGAAATGCAGGGTCCTCTGATGGTTATCATAATACCCGCCCCCGGTAGGGCACTCCTAGGAAACCTGCCGACATCCACACAGGAAGGAATAACTATTTAAAACATGACGATCACCAAAGTTACTTTTGTCTAATGTAAGAATTTTATATTTTTACCCATTAAAAGTTTCTGTATTTTTAGGGCCCCTGGGTGGCTCAGTTGGTTAAGCGACTGCCTTCGGCTCAGGTCATGATCCTGGAGTCCCAGGATCGAGTCCCGCATCGGGCTCCCTGCTCAGCGGGGAGTCTGCTTCTCCCTCTGACCCTCCCCCCCCTCATGTGCTCTCTCTCTCTCTCTCAAATAAATAAATAAAATCTTAAAAAAAAAAAAAGTTTCTGTATTTTTAAAATATTCCCAACTGTCAGCTGTAATAAGGCACCTTACATCTACAAAGAGGACCGATTAATTCCATCTTGAGGATTCTGAAACAATCCTCATTAATCACTCATCAGCCCTTGTGAGTGACTCATGATATATAATGGCTCGAATAATCTTGCGCAGAGTTGGAGTTAGTTTCAAATGCCTCACACATTTTCTTTCAGTGTGTCGTAATTCTTCCCTTCTGAATTGGGGTTTAAACAGCATGCAGAAATAGTACCTAAGATCATTATGCAATTTTTTAATCATCTGTTCCCAGCTATTTCCATAAACTTATTTGTTACTTGGAAACTACACACAGAAGAGAGCCAAAATTTCATTTTAAATAGAAATCCTGCAACTGTTTCCTGTAGGACACTTCATCTGCAGTGTATCTCATTTGGAAACTGTCATTCCGGCTAAATGTTAAGGTTAGCTGCTCACAACAAATGACTGTCAACTCTCTTTTTCAGACCATCTCTCGAGAAGACCTTCTCATGCGCCTCCTGGAGTGTGACGTCATCATTTATAACATCACTGAGAACCCACAGCAAGCAGAGGAGGCCATCTGGGCAGTCTCTGGTCAGTGAACCGCTCTCTTCTCTCTCCAAAAGCGGCACTTTTGTGCAACTTCCTTACCCTTAGAACCATCTAATGACCACGAGGCAAATTACTGCCACGGGGAAACCGATCTGAGACGGAATATGAAACGTGAAATGAAATCAAGCTAATGAAGATGCCTTTGGATTGTGTTAAAGATACGCTGAGGCCTAGGAAAACCTTCAGGAGTTTATTTGAGCAAAAACGGATTCAGGAGAGCTCCCACGTTGGAAATGGTTAGGAGCGCTCCACCAACAGGAGCCAGGGGGAGGTCCTACAGAGCAACTCAAGGACATTATTTGATTGGCTATGGCTGAAGCATTTGCCCGACCTGGAAAGGCCTAGTCGCTATCGTGATTGGTGGTCCTCAGGTTTTGATTTTTTTTTTTTGTTTTTTGTTTTTGTTTTTTTTAAAGATTTTGTTTATTTATTTATTTGAGAGAGAGAGAGAGCGCGCACATGAGAGGGGGAGGGCCAGAGGGAGAAGCAGACTCCCCGCTGAGCAGGGAGCCCGATATGGGACTCGATCCCGGGACTCCAGGATCATGACCTGAGCCGAAGGCAGTCGCTTAACCAACTGAGCCACCCAGGCGCCCCAGGTTTTGATTTTCTAACCTTGCGGCATTTACAGACCTAGGTTTTGGTTTGCTTATGGGAACTGCCATGGCCTTAGAGCCACCTGAGACTTAATGGCCCCCTTGTTGAATTAATTAAACAATGCGTGCTTCCGCAGAATTTTTTTTTTTAAGATTTTATTTATTTATTTGACAGAGAGAGACAGAGCGAGAGAGGGAACACAAGCAGGGGGAGTGGGAGAGGGAGAAGCAGGCGTCCCCTGGAGCAGGGAGCCCGATGTGGGGCTCGATCCCAGGACTCTGGGATCACGACCTGAGCGGAAGGCAGACGCTTAACCAACTGAGCCACCCAGGCGCCCCAGAATAGAATTTTTTTAATCCTGAATAGAAACGGTAACTTTCAAAATTCAGCCTGTATTCATCCTACAGGCACTGCTTAAGGAGGTGGGGTTGAATGCATTGGGAAGATACAAAGACAAATGAGACAGAGATTATACCCTCAAGGTCGCTGCTGTCCCATGGAAGAGCTGAAGCACACACGAGGAACTTTAATGCAGGACAGAGGATGGCTGGTTCACAAGAAAGGTATCAAGAGGTGGATGTGCCTTTAAGAGGGGAGGACTTATTTTTGTGAGGATTTGATTCAACAAATGTCCCCTTGCTATCAGGGGACATCAGCGAGGGCTCGGGGAGAATGCTTGCATGTTTAGAATGCTTTCAAAACTGTAATGAACTCTAAGGACCACAGGTCTAAGAGAACAAGGTGATGTTTAGCAATTTGGGGCTGTTATGATTCATCTCTCAATTAAGTCGGGAGCAAAAGTGAAAGCTTATCAGCTTATTTGAATCACCATTCTAGACTAGCAGGACAGCCAAAAAGACACAGAGCACCTTACATTTCGATATTTTTTTCACATCAGTATTTTTGTTTCAGGCAGATTAGAACAGAGGTCAGCAAATTTTTCTGTAAAGGGCCAAAGAGTAAATATTTTTGGCTATTCGAGCCAACCACTGTCGTGTTGTAGCAAGAACGCAGCCACAGACAATATGTAAATGATGGGCTAGGTTCCAATAAAACTTTATTTATAAAAAGAGGCACTACTTTGCCAACCCTTGAATAAAATCAACAGCAAAGCAATATTTTGGCTTAAATTCAAAGAAATGGAATGCAGCCTCAGGAAGGCTGTACCATACTCAGGGAAATGATGGAAAAGTACTGTGTGTTGGATATGTGGGATTCCTCAGGAGTTTAGAATGTTTGACTTCCCTTTTATAACTTTGTGCCTACATTTCATCCAGTGAGAAACAAATCAAAAACACGAACATTGTATCATCTTTTGAAGCAGAGCTTTTTTGAAAAGCCAACTTTCTGCATTTTGTCCCTTTGCAAATATTTACAAATTATGTATAATTGCACCTTCTAAAATAATTGCACCATTTAAAATCGCAATCAGAGCTAACATTTATTGAGTTCTTATTTTGTCAGGCTTTGAAAATTGATTTTTCTATATAATGTATACTTGCAATGTTTAAACATTTTTTTTCTGAAATAACCCCTGGGACATGTTTTGAAAATTAAAAAGCACAGTAGGGCTGGGGCACCTGGGTGGCACAGTCAGTTAAGCATCTGAGTCTTAATTTCAGCTCAGGTCGTGATCTCAGGGTTGGGAGATCGAGCCTCGCATCGGGCTCACACACAGGGCAGAGTCGGCTTCAGATTCTCTCTCCCTCTCCCTCTGCCGTGCTCTCTCTCTCTCTCTAAAATAAGTAAATAAATCTTTAAATAAAATAAAGTAAAATAAAATAAAAAGCACAGTAGGGCTTAGAATAAAAAGCTATGACTCCTTGCATTTCCCTTCCACTCCATCCCTATGCCCCAAAAGGAACCTCATTTAACCCACTTGTACCTTTTAATGCATAAAAATGCCTGCATGGATGTGCTTTGATTATGAATTTTAGACCTTAGCCACTGCCCTCCTGCTGTGACAGATGAGCTGCAGCTCCTCCTAGGAGCCCCCACTGCCCCTCGAGGGAACATAATGCTTTCCCAGACTTTGACACGGCATCTCCTTTCATGAGCTTTAATATGGAGTGGGTTTTACTGCCTTCCTTCTTCATTCTAATGAAGAGCTTTAAATAACTAAGAAAATTTTGCCTCTCTATTTGGGGGAAAGGTTTTAACTGTTTTACCTCATTTTGGAGAAACAGAGTGTTTGTGTCTGCAAGAAAGTAATAATCAGAGACCTTCATCCTGCTATCAGGGTCACCTGAGGGTGGGGCGGACGTGGGCCTGGTGGGGCTTCAATCATTTTGTCCTAGGGGCACCTGGGTGGCTCAGTTGGTTGAGCGTCTGCCTTCGGCTAGGGTCATGATCCCAGGGTCCTGGGATCGAGCCCCATGTCAGGCTCCTTGATCGGCAAGGAGCCTGCTTCTCCCTCTCTCACTCTCCCTGCTTGTGCTCTCTCTCTCTCTCTCTCTAATATATAAATAAAATCTTAAAAAAAAAAAAGAATTTTGTCCTTTTACTTGATGTGCACAAGCTTAGATTTGGGGTTTGGTTTTTGTTTGGGGCTTTTTTTGTATGTTTGTTGTGGGGTTTTTTTTTAAGATTTTTATTTATTTGAGAGAGAGAGCACGAGTGGTGCGGGGGTGGGGGGGGCAGAGGGAGAGGGAGAAACAGGCTCTCCACTGAGCAGGGAGCCTGACACAGAGCTGGGGGTTCGATCTCAGGACCCTGAGATCACAACCTGAGCTGAAGGCAGATGCTTAACAACTGAGCCACCCAGGCGTCCCCTGTTGTGGGTTGTTTTTTTTTTTTTTGCAAAGGATATATGTCTTACTTCTTAATAATGTTTTATTAAGTAATTTTAAAATGTTTTTAATTGAAAAGGATTCTCCTGCCTTGCTTTTCACAGCTGCTGCCCAAGGAAGACAAGATGACACAAGAGAAAGGAAGCAAGTGTTAGGATTAAGAGAAGCCATTTGCATATAAGGATAAAATGTGCTTGTTCCAAGTGAACAAGGAGATTATTTTAGACCCATTAAAATGATCACAAATGAAAGGATAACCCACTTTGAGGATCTCTAAGTGGGCCAAACAGTCCCAAACTAGGCCAGTCTGAAGCATAGTAGAGCCAAAAGGGCAAAAGGGCAAAATGGAATTGAAGAAGCCATTTTTGTTAATAGAATGAAAATGGAACTAAAATTAACACTTGAGTCGGAGATTAATACATGGACATCGTGTTCTCAGACTTAATTCAGTAATGCTTTCTCACCTTAGGGCCGGACTCCACACGTTCATTGGATTCAGGGTATCAGCCTTTTATTGTTCTGCTTCTTTAGGGAATCAGCTCCTGAGACTAAAAATGTACCATGACAACTGTGTCACTTAGCTCCTCTGACAATTTAATTAGACCCTCCCTTTAGATTTTTTTTTTTCTGGAAAATTATACGTCATGAAAAATATTTTAATGGGATCACATGCTGAACGTATTTAAGGAGATTTAATGCTTCAGTGTGTGGAGAGCCCACCCCCTCCTCCCCTAGAGGTGACAAAACCTTTAGAGATCCGATGTTCATCCTTCCATCCACCACTGTTCTCAATTCCGATCCCTACAGAATGTTCATAATCAGCCATTCCCACCGTACCCTAGCCCTCCGGCCACGGCCCACAGTGCCCGCAGCATGGGCTGCCCGCCCCAGGCCAGGGGGAATGTGAAGGGTGGGCACCCCCCAAATTACTTCCTTCCACAGTGGCGCAAGCTACACAGGACTGCTTTAGGTGAAACCGTCCGGGGGTCTTACCTCTGGATTTGGGGCCTTTGCGGCCGCAGCCCCAACCTTGCTAGGGCCCCCTGCTCCGTTCCCCACGCAGCATAGCGGGGAGAGCGCAGCCTTTGCAACCAGGCTGCCGGGATCGGACTGTGCCCCCCACCTCTCCTCCGTACCTCCGGGCAAACTGTACCCCAGTTCCCTGATCTGCAATACAGAAATAAAAGTAGTACCCATGTCATAATGGTAAGGATGCAGGAAAGGCCGTGAACTGTTCTAGTCCATGCCAGCGAGCGTCAGTACTCCCACTAGCCGCCCCCAAAAGTGAAATCACACTGCTACAGCCCAGGAGGCAGGAAGGAGGGTTAAACCTGGGAGCCTAGGCTCAGTAGAGGTCGGGTAGCCGGAGGGAGAGTGCCAAGACCCGTGAGGGCAGGGGGACTGGTCAGGGAAGCACAGAGGTGACACTCGTCTTAATTTTAAGTCCCACACATGATGGGGAAAACAAGGTCTTTGTGGGTACATATAACTGCTCTACTTTCTGGCCCTACAGCACTGAATGAAGAAGTCAGCCACTTTGAGAAGCGCAAGGTATTTATTTTAGTATCCACGGTGATGACCTGGGCACGATCCAAACCCCTGGACCCTGTAAGTAGTGACTAGCATTTCCTTTTTTGTTTTGTAAATAAAGATTTATTTATTTATTTGAGAGAGAGAAAGAGAGTGAGTGACTGGGGGGAAAGGCAGAGGAAGAGGGAGAGAGAGAATCCCAAGCAGACTCCCCACGGAGTGAGGAGCCCAACGTGGGGCTCGATCCTGGGACCCAAGATCATGACCTGAGCCGAAATCAAGAGTCGGATGCTCAACCGACTGAGCCACCCAGGCGCCCCTACACCAGCTTTTCCTTTATGCAACCTTTCGCCCTTACTACCTTGTGATCTGTGTGTGGAGAGAACTTTCTACAGTGCACCGTATAATCTTGCCCTCCTGAACCCTGTCCCATTATAAGTGTTGAACAGAAATCAGCGTCTCTAAGCACCTTCAATTCTAAGGGGCTCACTGTGTTATGTGCCACTTAGGAAGGAAAAGATAAAGGATACCTATTAAACCGTAACCATGCTTACTTATCACTTAGACTTCTTATCTGAAAAAGCTCTCTCTTAGACATTTTGAGACCTCTATTTCTGTCCTACACCTTCTCGTGCAGAGATGAAAAGGAAAATGGATGCCCCATAGAGTTGTTATGGGAACCCCAAACCCCTTCATCTTCAGAGGCCAGGTGTGTGACTCACCCCTACGTCCTGTCTTTGTCCACACAATAACTCAGTATGAAAGCTGCCTCGTGTCATTTACTTCCTTTCCCGTAAAGCACATGATTATTCCTCTGCAGGAGAGTGTGGACTTAGAGTCGGTCTTCCAGAGCTGTTTACTTTCTTTACGGATATCAGATGTACCCTTACCGTTCTACCCCAGTGCCTTCGTGCCCGCGAACCACCTTTTCACTTCGGTGCTGAATTACAGTGTGATCTTGTGAAAGACATTTAGAAAGACAGTTCAATGAACAGGTGCAGTGCCTAATTCCATTGGAAGGGATGACAATATCAGCTGTGCTCAAGGTCACCCAGGTGCCAGCAAGGACGGCGTCAGTGCTTCCTGGCTGAGCACCGCTGTAAGAAGCTGCTGATCGCAAGGCACATCCTACCTTCAGAGACCAGAATGTGCGGAGGGAAATGGCACATGCTAGAATCAAGGAACACATTACTTATAAGGAGGAAATGTGTAGGCACTTATCATACATTGCATCAAAGGCCATTTGTTTGTTTAATCGTCTCTCCCTTGGTGAACCAGGAGATCCTTGAGATCAGAGACCTGCGGTTTTCTGTCTTTTTCTGTAAAGTTCACTCACCCACTCCATCTGGCTGCCGTCACCTCAAGGACCAAGCGGGTCATTTGACTCCTGTTCTGGTTCCTTCCCGCAGACTGTCCAGTGAAGTGTCTGCTATAAAACAATCATTGGTCGGGACGCCTGGGTGGCTCAGTCGGTTAAGCGTCTGCCTTCGGCTCAGGTCATGATCCCAGGGTCCCAGGATCAAGTCCCGCATCAGGCTCCCTGCTCCGCGGGGAGCCTGCTTCTCCCGCTGCCTCTGTCTCTCATGAATAAATAAATAAAATCTTTAAAAAAAAAAATTAAAAAACCCAAAAAAACCAATCATTGGCCACTTGACCAGCTGCAGGCCTGCCAGGTTGTGCTCCCTCCTTCACTTATATACTAACTCGTACTGAATTCAGCAAAATGGGAATGTATTGGCTCATAACTGGAAAGTCCAAAGGTGGACTTCAGGCACAGCTGGAGCTAGAAGCTTAATGTCCTCGGAGCTCACTACTCTCTTTCTCTCTTCTGTGGCTTCTTTCCTCCTGAGTAGGCTTCATTCTCAGGGCGGCTCCCCCTCCTGCCGGCCCCCAGCAGCTCCCAGGCTTACATGCCCAGAGCTTCAGTTCCCTTTTCCACTTTGGTCGTGTCCCACCCCAGGACTGGAATATGCTGTGTGTCCAAGTCTTGGGGCCTAAACTCAAGCCAGTCACTGTGGGCAGGGGAACACGGAGCTC
>NC_138377.1:7043891-7061293 GCF_054177405.1 Leptonychotes weddellii | reverse complement strand
ATCCCTCCCACCCCACCCTCCACTCCAGCAACCCTCAGTTTGTTTCCTGCAATTAAGAATTCCTCATATCAGTGAGATCATATGATACATGTCTTTCTCTGTTTGACTTATTTCACTCAACATAATACCCTCCAGTTCCTGCCTATTCTTTATCATCATCATCATCACTATCCTGATCATCTTGTTTTTTCATTTTGTTTCCCATTTCTTTTTTTGTTTGTTTATTTCCCATTTCTTAATTTTTTCATCATTATAACCGTATTTATTTCAGAATCTCTACTAATTTATTTTCTGAAGGCAATGCAAGTCTGATTTCACTCATGGTGGATTGCTCCCTCATCAGTGTTATAATTTTGGTTTGTGAGCCCATCTTTAGTAAGGTCTTTCTGTACAAAGTTTCTATTAGTAAGCATATTTTCTTGTGATTTCTGGAATTCCAGTTATAAAGATAATCCTGTAATTTGGCATGGATTTTTAAAAATAGCATCTCTTTAAATTGTCAACATCCATTTCTTTATAACTCATCACCCCTAAAAACCTCATGTAAAAGAATTCTCAGGGAAAAGTGGGCAAAGTGCACTTTGTATCAAAGTGTAAAGTGTATCTTCCAAAAGTGCGGCTATAAAAGTCTCAAGTATATTCAGGGATCAGATGCCTTCAAGATTCATGATGGTCAGTGTGAAATGGGAATTCACAATGAGAATATGCCTTACAGTTTGTAATTGGCTTGACAGTCAATGCTGTGCCCTCAAACCAGCACCCATCTGCTACAATGAGGTCACCACCCTTGCCCCAGCTGTTGTCCCTTTACTGGAGCTTTAAAGGCCAGGGGAAGTCACGGCGGGGGGGGGGGGGAGTACAAGGAGCTTTGATTTGCCTCTCTGAAGTGCCCCAAGAGTCTCACTGCCTAAAATGCTTTTTATGTTAATTTTTGGTTCTGGAATCCCTACATCAAGCAGGTATTTTAAATGTGAAAGACAAACCATTGAGAAGTACAAAGTCAAGGTTAAAATTCTCAAGGGAGCCTTGGCTAGATTTGACACAATTCCTTGTCACCTTCTTCTGCCACAGGTTGGAGTTTTTCCAGTTCACCCTTTTGTTGTGGATGAACCCTTCATATTGTGGCCCAACTCCTAACTTCACCAGATTGAGTGTTTGTCTCCTCTACTCGCATGGATTTCAAAACCCACGCACCTAGATCATGAGACCCTCGACTTCCCAGGGTGCCCACACTGTCCACTCTTCATCACTCTTGTTTTCACTTCTGTTTTTGGCCCCTAAGGATAGCTCTCATGTCCCTGAGAATTCTGCCATCCTCGAAGGATACTATTGGCATTTTAGATGGCATTTCTAGGTATTTGCACTCTGAGGTTTTAGATTTTTTTAATCCCCCATGGATTACCTGGAGCAGAGGAGAGACTCATTTTCCTGATAAAGGTTCCCAATGTCAACATGTGTGCTCGTGCACTCTCGGAGGGGTTTCCCATGACACCAAGTAATTCTTGGGCACCTGTCAGGCATCCTATATTTCAACTCAATTCTGACACTATCTTCCTAGAAGTAACATCAGATCCTACAGGTTTAGGGCTCATTCCTACAAGACTGCCCCCCACTTCCAACCAGTTGTGTTGTGGGGTTGTTGAACACAACCGTCAAGAAAGAATTCTTGAGGGCGCCTGGGAGGCTCAGTCGTTAAGCATCTGCCTTCGGCTCAGGTCATGATCCCTGGGTCCCGGGATCGAGTCCCACATCGGGCTCCCTGCTCGGCGGGAAGCCTGCTTCTCCCTCTCCCGCTCCCCCTGCTTGTGTCCCTGCTCTCGCTATCTCTCTCTCTGTCAAATAAATAAAATCTTTAAAAAATAAAAAAGAAAGAATTCTTGAGTTATTGTATGGTACAACTTAGTAAGTTTATTTAAGTAGCACAGGACAGGACCTGTGGGCAGAAAGGGCTGCACTTTTGCTATATGAAGCTGGTGGTTATATGCTTAGTGTTCAAGGGGGAGGGGACGTGCAGGGGGTATGAGATCATAAATGTTTCTTTGAATTTCTACTTGTAAAACTACTTCTGCAAGATTTCTCTGGTGCTTATCATTCAGTTCCATATTAACCATCATTGAAATATCCAGGCAGTCATGAGACCCTTTAAGAATGTAGCAACCAGGGGGCATGAGTGGCTCAGTTGATTAAGCTCTTAGCTCAGGTCTTGATCTCGGGGTTGTAAGTACAAGCCCCACGTTGGGCTCCATGTTGGGCGTGGAACTTACTTAAAAAAAAAAAAAGAATGTAGCAACCAGTACATATTTGATCCTTACCAAAACTATGCAGGCTAGGTCAGCCTCCTGGGCTAAAGGTGGACATTTTTCTGTTTCTGTCCCTCATCAGTGGCCAGCCCAGGCTATCACCTGAGCTTCTGACCAACCCTTATAGGTTGGAGGTTCCGATGACCCCTCCCACCTCCCCAAGCCTTGGGTTTGATTAGTTTGCTAAGGGTGGCTCATGGAATTCAGAGAAACATTTTACTTACTAGATTACCAGTTTCTAATAAAAGAATATAACTCGGGAAGAGCCAGATGGAAAAGATGCACAGGGCAAGGTTTGGGGAAAAGCATGGAGCTTCTCTGCTCTCCCCAAATCTCCACTGGTTCGCCAACCCAGAAGCTCTCCAAACCTTCTCCTTTGGGGTTTTTATGGAGGCTTCATCATGTTTGAGACAATCATTGGTCATTGGTGATTGAACTTGATCTGCATATCCCTGGAGATGGCAGGGGAGCTGGAAGTTGGCAATCAACCCACATCTTCAGGTTGGATCCCAAAGTCACCTGATTAACATAACAAAAGACACCTTTATCACTCTGTTTGCTTAAAAATTCCCATAGTTCTAAGAACTCATGCCAGATATGGAGATGAAGACCAAATATATATTTCTTATTGTGAATCACAATATCACACCTTATATTGTGGCCCATTACTAAAAACTCCCTATGTATGTTCACCTCCCCTACTGCGTAAGTAAAGATCATCATGGAAGGACCCATCTTTATATCTCCCCTTTCCTGTAGGTGCCAGCATAGTGCATGCAGGTGTGAAGTCTTCACAAATAATTATCCCTGGCTTTCATTCAATTAAAAGTCCCCCCCAAATTTTAATAGTGGTCAGAGGCATTCATGTAGGACTCATTTTAACCACTAAAATAATCTGGTTTGGTATGATTAATAATACTACATTTAGCTTTTTTCCTCTCCTTTATCTAATAGGCCAAAAAATTTGCAACTTACGTGGTTGCTGCTGGACTTCAGTATGGAGTAGAAGGAGGCATCTTACATTATTTTTTTAAGGTATGACTTTTTAGTGACTATGAGATAAGAACCAAATTAGCCAGTACACATAAAGGATTTCAGATGTTGCAAATTATATGGACAACAGAACAGAGCAACAAAACAGAGAAAGATAGAAAGAAAGCCAGCAGTAGGGTTGGGAGGTTGTATCTTGAATATGATGGTCAGGGAAGGCCTTTCCCAAGATATGACACTTGAGCAGAAAGTGACAAGGGAGCTGGCTACTTTGCTTTCTGGGGGAAAGTCAGTAGGAACTGTAAGTGCAAAGACCTAAGGCAGAAATGTGCAGGTTGTGTTAAGGAACAGCAAATAGACGAGTGTAGCCAAAATACAGGAGAATAGTAGGCGATGAAGTTCATTTGTCCTTGTCTGTTCTCAGCTGCTCCTCACCTACCTGACCATTGAATGTTGGCTTTCTCAGGTTTCTGCCCCAGACCTTCTTGCCCCCCTTTTTTTTTAAGATTTATTTATTTATTTGAGAGAGAAAGAGAGAGAGTGCACAAGTGGGAGGGGCAGAGGGAGAGGGAGAAAGAGAATCTCAAGCGGACTCTGCACTCAGTGCGGAGGCCAACACAGGGCTCCAGCTCACAACCCTGAGATGATGAATTGGAACCAAAAGTCTGGACGCTTAACTGACTTTGCCACCCAGGCGCCCCCCTCCTGTCTTCTCAATCTACACTCTTTTCCTGGGTTGGTCTGTCCATTCCCATGACTGGTGCCAATGACTCTCAAATATCAGTTTCTCCAGCAGGGCTCGCTCCTGAGTCCTAGCTTTGTGAATCTGGCTGCCTATTCAGCACCTTCACTTTGAATGTTTCACAAACCCAAACTCTACCTACAGTCACCCCCAAACCTGCTGTTCCTCCAGGACCCCATCTCAGAAAATGGGACCTTCTTCTACCCAGCTGCACCAACCAGCATCCAACTCCTTGCTCTTTCTCATCTGCCACAAAATCCCGCAGTAATAACAGAGCCAACCTCCTCAGTATCTCCTTCTCTCCAACCCCACTCTCCCAGCAGCTCCCCCACCCCCCACACAAGCTATAGGATATCTCTAGTCCACACAACTGGCCTGGCCTCCACCTCCCCATTTAGGCTCTTACTTTCCATCATTCCTTCATGAGGCAACAAAAGCAAATCTAATGATGTCACTTCACTGCTTAAAACCCTTCAATGGTTTCCCAAAGCCCAAAATATCTTACAAGATCCAGCAGTCTGCTGTGGCCCCCACCCCTACCTCTTTCACTCTTAAAAAGCAGTTTAAAATAATCTAGTACCTGACAGCTAAACACTATCCAGATTGTCTTTTTCTTTACTGAAATACTTAAATGCAGGGAGAAGACAAGGGTTTGGACTCTGAAGATCAGGGTTCAAATCCAGGCTCAGCAACTCATCAGCCGCTTTATCTACTAAGCATTTCATCTTTGAACTGATAGCAATTACTCCAGCCCATGGGAGTAATTTTAGACTTTCATTCTCATTTTTTTCTTTTTGTGAGATTGGAAGGTGTCATGTATGTGAAAGCATTTCCCTTCTGTGTAGACACCATGCCAATGAGGACCGAAGACAGTGCACGAGATTGTAGATTTCCTGAAAAGTATTTCAGCCTGAGGTTAGTTTCTCTTAATAGGCTTTGATCAGCAACTAAATCTCATCAGAGCTGATTTTCAAAACATCCCCTTTAGGCGATGACATCATCAGACAGCTGGGTCTTTTGGATGCCCCACACTAGGGCTGGGTGTGAGCTCTAATAGTTACATATAGCCAGTGGAAAATACGCTTTTCCTTTTCTTCCAGATCGCTTGGTTGGGTGAGGTCCCTGCATTACCCGTGTTTGGAGATGGAACAAATGTAATTCCAGCAATTCATGTTCTTGACCTAGCAGGGTAAGTGTTCTCCTAGAGCTAGGACTTCCCCGGAAGTAATTGACTAATGTGTTTGTGTTTAAGCGACCACTTAGTGAGCACTCACCAAGCGCTAAGACCCTTACGTGTGTCACTGTATTCGTTCTTCACAACCACCCTATGCACAAGGTCTACTTATTATCTCTGTTTTGTGTCTGGTGGCATAGTTCCACCATCTAAAAATGCCAGGAAAGCCCATAGCACAGTCTTCATCCAAAGGTAGGCTCTCCGAAATGTCGGGAGTCATGATTCCCCCTGGGGTAGGAAATTGTAGTCCCCATACCGCTTCTTACTGCCCAGTGGTTCCCCTAAGAGAGGCACGGCTTCTCCGGATCTGTGTCTGACTCTGTGAACGCCCCTCCCCAAAGCACTGTTGAGAGATTCACAGGAGCGCCAGGTGAGTGGACTTCATGAACCGAAGTCCTGCCCCGGGGGGTCAGGTGCTCCTCGCAATGCACTGGGCGAAGCTGGAGCTGGATGGATCGGCCTTGAAGTCCTGGCCTTTCCACTTTCCCCAGTGGCTCTTCAGCCCGAGATGCGTTCCTTGACCATCCCAGCTTCCCCGTCTGTAGAGATCATCGTCCCACCCCCCGCCATGTTGGAAATGAAGTGAGATACTGCCTGGCTCCCCGGGGCGGTGGTCGGTGGACTCTCCTTGACTCCATCTCTTTTGCTTTCTCCCCCTGGTGGTGGTTTTTCCTGGTGGGCTGCAGAGTGATACAAAACATCATAGACCACGTGCCGAAGCTTCATTACCTGGTTGCAGTGGATGAGTCTGTTCATACCCTGGAAGACTTGGTCAAGGTACAGCCGTTCCATCCCGTATTTGATTGCATTTCTTAAACTGTTTTAGCCCCCAAAGTATAACAATGGAATCAGGTGTGCTAACAAGACTGGGGACTCCGCAAATCCAATATCCTGAAAACCAAAGTCACTATCCGCTTCTGCAGTGTATGTGTTGGGAAATTTACAATCAAGATGTCCTTTATCTGGTCTGTTCACGGAACAAGTGGGAGAGGCCGCTGTGGGGCCAAGACACACACGAATCCCACAGGGGGGTTACTAAAATGTGTCCTTGCCCCAGAGTACTGATATGGTCAGTTTCCCTAAACCTACTGGCGGCTTCCAGGGGCTCTAGGTTTGTGGGGGCTGTCTCTCCAGTCCAGGCTACTTGTCACCTTGTAGCCCAGCTAGCTCAGCGAGTGTAGCCTTCCCCTACTCATCTTTTAACATTCAGCTCAGGGGCACCTGGGTGGCTCAGTCGTTAAGCGTCTGCCTTTGGCTCAGGTCATGATCTCAGGGTGCTGGGATAAAGCCGCACATCTGGCTCCCTGCTCAGCGGGAGCCGCCTCCTCCCTCTCCCACTCCCCATGCTTGCGTTCTTTCTCTTACTGTGTCTCTGGCTGTCAAATAAATAAATAAAATCTTAAAAAATACCAAAAACATTCAGCTCAGATTTCATCCTCCGGAAGACCTCTCTGCCTCCTTCCCACCTCCCACATGGGCCAGGCGCCTCTTTCCCCAGCATCCCCTCTGCAGGTGATCCGCATAATCATCTGTGTACTGCTGCCTCCCCTTCAGACTGAGAGCCCCCTGAGGGCAGGTCCTGCCTTACTCATCTCTGTCTCCAGTCTCTGGTGTGCAGTGGTGAATGTTGAATATTTGCAAAACAAATGAATCAATGAATACCCTCAGGGCACCCGCCCTTTACCAAAAAAAAAAGGAAAGAAAGAAAAAGAAAAAATTATTGGGTGCCTGGGTGGCTGAGTCATTGGGCATCTGCCTTCGGCTCAGGTCATGATCTCGGGGTCCTAGGAGAGAGTCCTGCATCGGGCTCCCTGCTCAGCGGGAAGCCTGCTTCTCCCTCTCCCACTCCCCCTGCTTGTGTTCCTGCTCTTGCTATCTCTCTGTCAAATAAATAAATAAAATCTTTAAAAAAAAAGAAAAAGAAAAAATTATTCATTTATATTGACATTCATTTAAGACATTTTGTATTAAAATCTTACAAGCAAACCAAATAGTATTTCTATTTTCCTCTAACAGTGCATCAGTAAAAATACTGGCCCTGGGAAAATCCAGAAAATACCCAGAGAAAATGCTTTCCTAACCAAGGACTTAACAGTGAGTAGTAAGAGATTCTTTTTCCTAAATGTATTGGTTCTTGAGGGATTTGGGGTCCGAATTCCTGGCTTCCAGTTTTATCTTTGCTCCTCCTGCACAGCTAAACATTTTACCCTAAAGCAATTTCCTCTTGTCTTCTGAGAGCTTCTGTTTTCTTTTCTGAAAAACCCTCAGAGGTCCTGGTCAGAAAACGTACTTGAAAACTATTTGATAGGTAAATGCTTTACAGACACTGGATGTCCCTCTCTTTGGCCTCTTTGTATAATTCACACAGGAACCCGGGATTTCTGATTTCATTGCAACAGAAACCTACCCAGCTTTAGTCAGCAGTGTGCCCTTTGAGCTTGCTTTAGGACACAGTTTTTAAAATTATTTTATTATTATTATTATTAGGAATAAATTGCATCAAAACACTACGTTTGAGAATTTTCTGGAAGGACTGGTATCACTGGTTGCCTCTGGGGAACAGAGCCGAGTGGGTGGTGATGGGGGTCAAAGAGAACGCTTTCCTCTATACTTTTTCTTTTTGATTTTGAGCCAAGGGATTGCACTATTCAAAGAACAGATACAGTTACAATTTGCAAAAAAAGAAACCTTACACTGGGACTTCCAGCATCCCCCTGCTCTGAGCTGCTTGTCTAAGAGCCAGATGCTGCCTGTCCCGAGCGCAGAGGTGGGAAGAGCTTAGAATTCTCACGGAAGACCACAGGGGGCGCTCTGTCAACACCGAGTGCCACCGTTGATTGACTTCCATGTTTTGTGACTGTATATTTTTTTCTTTAATCACAGTGATTTTGGTCTGTTGTAACTGTCAAAGTGAAAGAAAAGTCAAGTCAAATCTCTAATATTCCTTTATCTCTTAGCAAGAGTGCCTTGACCATTTACTGGTCAATTTGAGAATGGAAGCACTTTTTGTGAAGGAGAATTTTAACATTCGATGGAGTGCCCAAACAGGATTTGTGGAAAATATCAACAATATCCTCAAAGAGTACAAGCAAAGCAGAGGACTATTGGTAACTATAACAATTTTCCTGTTTTGATAGCCTGTTTCAATTCAACTGTAACAATTTCCTGTTTCCTGTTTTAAATTGGGATTTAAGCAAAGTAAATGAAACTTTTAGTATAATCACACGAGTGAAAATATTTTCTTTTTCAAATGTCCCAATTTCTTTTTTTTTTAAATCAAAGCAGTTTTATTTGTTTTTTTTTTTTAAGATTTTATTTATTTATTTGAGAGAGAGAATGAGAGACAGACAGCAAGAGAGGGAAGAGGGTCAGAGGGAGAAGCAGACCCCCCGCTGAGCAGTGAGCCCGATGCGGGACTCGATCCCGGGACTCCAGGATCATGACCTGAGCTGAAGGCAGTCGCTTAACCAACTGAGCCACCCAGGCGCCCCAAATGTCCCAATTTCTAAAATCAAGTTCTTTTTAAAATTTGATCCATTTGTTCATGTCTAACAATGTATGTATATATTATATTAATGTCAACCAAATATTAAACATTTTAAAGTTAATACAGATAATGACTGTTATGCTTGACACAAATTGAACATGATAGTAAGTTCAAAACTGACTGCCACAGCACTGTCTATATACGGAAAAGTAGCAAGTGCATCCTGGCCTGACTGTTTCAGCCCTGGTTACCTACAGGAGACCGTTGGTGGGGGGTGGAAAGGAGAAGACTGATTGTTACTTTGGTTTTTTTTTTTTTTTTTTTAAAGATTTTATTTATTTGACAGAGAGAGCACAAGCAGAGGGAACAGCAAGCAGAGGGAGAGGGAGAAGCAGGCTCCCCGCTGAGCAGGGAGCCCGATGTGGGACTCGATCCCAGGACCCTGGGATCACGACCCGAGCTGAAGGCAGCCGCTTAACCGACTGAGCCACCCAGGCGTCCCCTGATTGTTACTTTGATCTCTTCCTGTTAGCCAGGGGATTCACTGGTCATTTATCGTCAAACTCGTCAAAGTAGACATGCTTATCTCCACATTATAGATGATGAAACTGAGGCTCAGAGAGGTTAAGCAATTTCTTCAAGGTCACACAGCTAATCAGAGATTCGAACTAGCTGGGATGCAAACTTAGCTAGAACAGCCTAACTTCAGTGTCCCCACACTCCCTCGCTGAAATCAGCTATATGTAGCCCTTGCCCAGTTCCTTGATTTACCCCAGGGAAGCATCCCAAAGAGGATAGTGGGTAATACATTAAACATGTGTTGAAAACTGTCGGGTAGCCTATAAGAAACAGGTGCCATCCTAAACATAGCTACCACTGTGCATGGGAGACTCTATACAAGCAAGAACAGTATCATCATTGTGTCCTAAGAACCATATTCTCCTGAAAAACATGCCTAGTTAAGAGTAAGTAGGAGAGGGGCGCCTGGGTGGCTCAGTCGTTAAGCGTCTGCCTTCAGCTGGGGTCATGATCCCAGAGTCCTGGGATCGAGCCCCGCATCGGACTCCCTGCTCTGCGGGAAGCCTGCTTCTCCCTCTCCCTCTCCCCCTGCTTGTGTTCCCTCTCTCGCTGTGTCTCTGTCAAATAAATAAATAAATAAATAAATCTTAAAAAAAAAAAAAGAGTAAGTAGGAGATGTGCCTCTCAGCAAAGGAAACAGTGATGTCTTTAGCATCTGAAATACCCATCTTAAGTACTTGGAGCCTATCCTGAGACACACAAGACCCAACTCAGGTGGTGAGACTAGTGTTGTCCTCTGTGGGTCCAAATGGAAAACAACACAGTTAGGGTACAAGGACATGACACCTTAAAGAAATAACATGGTTCCCGATTAGCAACACTGGACAGAACATGATAGAGGGAATAAGCATCTCTAAAAAAAATTTTTTTTAAAGATTTTATTTATTTATTTGAGACAGAGAGAGAGAGAGAGCACAAGCAGGGGGAGGGGGCAGAGGGAGAGGGAGAAGCAGACTCCCCACTGAGCAGGACCCTGGGATCATGACCTGAATCGAAGGCAGATGGTTAACCGATGAGCCACCCAGGCGCCCCAAGCATCTCTAAAAATTGAAGAGTCTATCCATCCCTGGGGACGTTGGTCAGCATAGATGCATAGGACAGGAAACTACCCAGGATAAGGCAGACTGTCCCATACCAGTGCCATCCCAAAACATGGAGTCTTAAGCCAAGGGCTTCCATGATTCCGGTCCCCTTAGCAAGGCAAGGTGGTCCCTGCTGCAGACAGATGCATCAAGCTACCGTGACCGGATGCCACTAAATAGCCCGTTCCTCTAACTCTTCATGTTCCAAATGATGCTCATCAACAACCCTCCATGCCTGTCTACTCTGAGGGAACAAATGTACCAGACAAGTGCACTTGGAGTTTGGAGTTCAGGGGTAGTCAGACTTCTCACTATTAAGTGAATAAACTGCCGTTCTGGTTTCTCACCTGGCTGAGGTGTGCCTACCCCAAGAGACAGATCTGCCATTGGTGTGTGGACAAAATGGTGCTCGTGAACATGCTCAGTTGAGAGCTGGACCTCAGACCATGGTGAATGTACCAGGCCCACCCAGGAGCACAGCCCTGCCCATCAAGACTCTGCTTGAGCTGCTTTCTCCGACACCCTTCCACCGCATGCCATCTTGGTCATCACCATTGTCCCGAAAGGATCCCTCACCAGATAAGACCAGTCATGTTCACCGTCCTCACCCAGCCCCCCTGCAATGTCCCTGTTTATTTCCTTCACAGCCGTGGTCTCCTCGTCTGTCAAATGGTAGTAATAATAACCACAACCAACTCGGTGGCTGAAATTATATGACCTTTAAGCACATGGACACTCTGCCAGTGGAAAGTCTTCCCATCAGCCTGATTTTGGTTATTAATATGCCTTACAAAATACGAGGCTTCAGTTCCACAACTGTTTGGATCATTTTGCAAGAAATGACTGCTACTGATATTTTGAATTCTGTTGGAAATAAACATTTACTCCCTGGTTACAAATGTCACAGTTTCTGGAGCATTCAAGCAAGTTTTGGCAGAAGAAATGGTGGGGCTTTTTGTTTTTTTTTTTTTTGATGAGTATATTTTTAAAAACTAGAATAAATTAACTGTGCTAAAAAGTAAAGTATGATTAAAGACCCAGTCAGTCCAGAAACAATATTCATGAGGCAATAATCTAAGCCCCCGCACACTGGACCAGAAATTCTGTCTTTGTTGCCTTTGTAAGAGTAATATGACTCATATGTGGAATTTAAGAAACAAAACAGATGAACGTTGGGGAAGGGAAGGAAAAATAAAATAAGATGAAATCAGAAGGGGAGAAAAACCATAAGAGGCTCTTAACTCTAGGAAACAAACTGAGGGTTGCTGGAGGGGAGGTGGGTCGGCGGATGGGGTACCTGGGTGATGGGCATTAGGAGGACATGGGATGTAATGAGTACTGGTGTTCTATGCAACTGATGAATCACTGAACTCTACCTCTGAAGCTAATAATACAGTATATGTTAACTAAATTGAATTTTAAGTAAAAATTTTTAAAAAGAAGTAATATAGTAGTGTGTAATGCTCAAGTACTTTGTTCTTTAGTGCTTTTAGTACTTTTGTGTAATGCTTGAGTACTTTAGTACTTCAGTACTTCAGTACACTATATGTTAATTAAATTGAAAATTGATTTTTAAATAAAAAATTTTTTATAAAGAGTAACATGGTAGTGTGTAATGCTCAAGTACTTTGTTCTTTAGTACTTTTTAGTACTTTTGTTCTTTTAGTACTTCTAGTATGTCCAGAGCACATCTCGTTGAGCGTTGTGTCCGCCATGGTTGGTCGGTGCACATAGTAGATGCTCAGTAAGTCCCTGCTGAACGAATGAACAGGAAGGGCCACTCCCTGATTGGGGAGCAGCGCTGCGAGGATGATGTGGCACTGACCACAGAGGCCGGCCATGGAGGAAGTGACTCTAGAGACTTGACAGAGGAGAGTTAGCCTGCAGGACCCCGAGATGTTCAGGAAAGGCACCCCCTGACATGAAAAACACTCTGTCGAGCTACAGCTTGTTCACCACTCACTGGATGGTCCTTGTTCTTTTGCAGCCGATCAAGATCTGCATTCTGGGTCCTCCTGCTGTGGGAAAATCCAGTATTGCCGAAGCCTTGTCTAAATATTACAAGTTGCATCACATTAAATTGAAGGATGTTATTTCCGAAGCCATAGCGAAACTGGTAACATTTCTACTACTTCACTGGGAATTTTTACATCCTAAAAATGCTTTTCTTAGTCTTGTAACAAGGAAGCCACTAATTTTACGTGGCATCCTGCAAAGAGATTTGTTATTTTAATTGGATTTTGGTTTTGGCCCCAGTTATGAAAACAGAGCATCCCACAGGACGTTCCTCTGTGAGATGGAAGCATCTTTCATGGGGTGCCCTTGAAATTTAGTCTGTCTCCAGCTGTTGCTAAAAAATATATCTTGTATGTTGACTGGAACATTTTTAGGTTTTTTTTGTTTTTGTTTTTTGTTTTTTAAGTAGGCTTCATGGCCAGCATGGAGTCCAATGTGGGGTCTGGACTCACCACCCTGAGATCAAGACCTGAGCTGAGATCAAAAGTCGGATGCTTAACTGACTGAACCACCCGGGCACCCCAATTTTTTTTTAGATTTTTTTATTCTTGATGTTTGTTTCTCAGAGTATTATCAGACTATTTATTAACTGCTTTAAAAGAAAGAGACTATTGGGTGCCTTCATGGCTCAGTTGGTTAAACTTCCGACTCTTGATTTTGGCTCAGGTCATGATCTTGGGGTCATGAGATCAAGCCCCTCACTGGGTTCCACATTGGGTATGGAGCCTGCTTAAGATTCTCTCTCTCAGGCGCCTGGGTGGCTCAGTTGGTTAAGCAACTGCCTTCGGCCCAGGTCATGATCCTGGAGTCCCGGGATCGAGTCCCGCATCGGGCTCCCTGCTCAGCGGGGGGTCTGCTTCTCCCTCTGACCCTCCCCCCTCTCATGTGCTCTCTCTCTCTCATTCTCTCTCTCAAATAAATAAAATCTTAAAAAAAAAAAAAAGATTCTCTCTCTCTCTCTCTCCCCTTCTGGCCCTCCCCCCTTGCATGCACGCATACACTTCCTCTCTCTCTCTCTAAAAAAAAAAAAGAGAGACTATTTTCTTAGAGCAGTTTTAGGTTCATAGCAAAACTGGGAGGTAGGTACAGAGATTTTCTACTCATCCCCTACCCTTTGCATGCATAAGCTCCTGCATTATCAACACCCCCTCCAGAATGGTTACATTAGTTACAACTGATGAACTTATACTGACACTTCATTATCACCCAAAGCCCACTGTTTACTTTAGGGTTGTTCTTGGTGTTACACATCCTATGGGTTTGGACAAATGTATAATGACATGTACTTACCATTATAGTACCCCACGGAGTAGTTTTACTGCCCTAAAAATCCTCTGTGCTCTGCCTATTCATCCCACCCTCCCCTCAGCTAACTGCTTTTTATCATTTTATTGGAAATGGTAGCTACTATGGTATATTTCCTTAAATGATTCCTGAAAGTCTTAATTTCTACAAAATGTGTTTCCTTCAAGTAAGATATCACCTGACACCTAGAAAAGTGTTGATTCTTAAGCAGTTCTGGTGTTAACACAGAAATGGATTCTTCTCCTAAAATAGAGTAAGAAAAACCTCGAGGCTCTCAACCATCTTTGTAGATACACACATCCTGACAACTTGCACAATGACTGTGGGTGAGCGTATTCCCTATTTGGACACCAGCCTTTTCCAGGATCGTGTGCCAGATGATTTTGCGAGTAGCAGATCCGTGCGGGGCGTCATCCAATTTGAATATCCCTGTGGTATGTAGGAGGCGATTGTCACACCTAAGGATGAAGGGGAAGAGGAAGAAGAAGGTGAGGAGGAGGAAGAGGAGGAGAATGTGGAAGATGCACAGGAGCTCTTGGATGGCGTCAAAGAAAGCATGGAGCAGAATGCAGGTAGCGTGCCCAGGTCGGGGCTGCTCTTGTTAACAGGCTTTGTTTCCTTGTTATAAAAGACTACTTGTTTACTATTTAAAGTACAGAACATATAACACAGAAATTTCAATCATAATCCCACCCCAGCCTCCCCAGGAGGAAAAAATCACCATTGATATTTGGTGACTATCTGATCATAGGATGGGAAAGAACTCCCTAAGTTAACAATAATAAAAGACCAAGTGTATAGTCATAAATATTTTAGAAGCATCAAAAATCATTAATTAGGGTGCCTGGGTGGCTCAGTTGGTAAGCTTCTGCCTTCGGCTCAGGTCATGATCCTGGGGTCCTGGGATCAATCCCGCATCCGGCTCCTTGCTCAGCAAGGGGTCTGCTTTTCCCTCTACCCCTCCCCCCTGCTCCTGATATCTCTCTCTCAAATAAATAAATAAAATCTTAAAATCATTAATTAAAAGGCAAAGGACAAACCAGGAAAAGATATTTGCCACTAACATGATAAAGACGTAATATCCTTAATATATAAAATGTTCAGGCAAACTAGTAAGAAAATCATTAGATCCTTAATAGAAAAAAGTGGATGAATAACATGGAGCCATAATACATTCAGGAAGAAATACAAATAAGTGGAAAAATATCCTTACTCATTGGGTATCTGTAAGCAGTTTGTTGAACAAACTCACTGGGGTGAGGGGTCACTTTAAACACAAACTCGGGACCCATTCTCTCCCCTCTCCCGCTTGCACAGAGTTTCAGGCTGGTTCCATTGCAACTCCTAGATAATAAGTAAGTAGTCTCTTTGTTCATGCTTTAAGAAGTCCATGCCAACCAGATAACTGCAAGCTGTTTTGAACTTAGACATTTCCAAGGGACCTGGTTACTTGGCAGAAAACCAGTGTAATTATTCGGAAACTAAAACCACTTCATTTTGATTTATGTAGACAGTCGAGATCCTCCACCAAACTGGTTTTACTGGTATCACCTATAGACTAGTCCAACATGTGAGCACTGGACTCTGATCCAATGGACTTTCTCCCCTCATCACCCCCTCAAGCACGTTTGGCTTCTTTCACTTACCCCCTCCTCCTCTCCTCTTTGCTGGTGGCTGTTTCTGATCCTCCAGCGTTGGGCTAGGTGGGTGGGAAGTGGGGAAGAAGGACAGAGGCCTAAGCTGGGCCTGGGGACAGATGGCTCCTTCCTGGTGTTGCCCTTCACAGACCCTCCCACTGAGGACCGCCCACTGCATTCCTGGGGGCACAACTCTTGACTGCCCTCCCCACCTCTGGTCTTCTAGCACAGAGGCCGTTTGTCCCTCCAGGTGGTCCTCTCGCCAGCCACTCGGCTTCAAGAATTCTAGTGTCTCCATGCCTTCCTCTGAAGGTATCTCTCCCCCACCTCTCCTTGCCCCAGGCCACTCCAGTCTGGTGTTTAGGGGTGGAGAACTTGGGCGTGTATGCACACACTGGATGTCCACTTCAAACAGGTAGCTGATTATCTGTGTCTTGGTTTCTGCTTTGGTATGGGCTGGGCCAGGAGGAAATGGAATTTAGAATCCTGGAGATGTCCCAGAGGAAAAGGAAGGTACACAGAAAACCCAGTTTATTTTTCGAAAAGTTTTTAATTAAAAAATTTTACTTATTTATTATTATTATTTTAAAGTAAGTAGGCTCCACACCCAACATCAGGCTTGAACTCACGACCCTGAGATCAAGCATCACATGCTCTCCTGACTGAGCCAGCCAGGGGACCCTTTTTTTTTTTTAACGTCATCCCTGTGTCTGACACGGGGCTCAAACTCACGACCTCGAGATCAAGAGTAGCATCCTCTACTGACTGTAGAAAACCCAGGTTAATACTTCAAGAGAAAACATTGCCCCTGCCTCACCTATGAGATACGTGGGAGCCAGGATGCTGGTTTTAGGGAGACCACCAGCATCCTGGCTCCCACCACTTGGGGAAGGAGAAACAACCCAAGATAAGACATTCCGCTGTGAGGACACCTGGGGAAGGAAATCTGGCAAGGCCGCAGGAGAGGGTGGAGGGCCGGGATGGTAAGGAATCTACAGGTGTCCATGGCCCTGGGTGTATACACCGGAAGCCTGAGAGCTAAGGCCAGAGCAGGGCGCTGGGAGTGGAACACCACCACCGCAAGAGGAGATGGAAGAGCATCTAGGATTCAGGCTAATGGGATGAGACAAACCCTGGACAATATTTATTGGACAGAGACATGTAATTGGTCTTTGCAAGAACCCAAAAATCGTATCCAAAGTGTGTCGCTGCTCTGCTCAAGCTCAAGAAGGGCCTATCCTTGGCAGCCAACTCTGTTCTGCCCCCAAATGTAAAGAGAGGCCACTCTGGGGACACCTGGGTGGCTCAGTCGGTTGAGCGTCTGCCTTCGGCTCAGGTCATGGTCCCCGGGGTCCTGGGATCGAACCCCGCGTCAGGCTCCTTGCTCAGCAGGGAGCCTGCTGCTTCCCCTGCTTGTGCTCTCTCTCTGTCTCTGTCTCTCTCCCTGACAAATAAATAAATACAATCTTAAAAAAAAAAGGAAAAAAAAGAGAGGCCACGCTGGGTCAGCAGCCTCTGCCCCGAGGGGCCCTGGAAGGGGACAGAGGAAGTGGCCTGCAGCCACCCCCCACCCCTTCCTACAAGATTGGAAGAGTTCATTCAGTCCCCTTTAACCTTAGGAAGGTTTTTTGTTGTTGTTGTTTGTTTGTTTGTTTTTCTTCCTCAAGTTTGTCCTCAAATCCTTCCTGTTCGTATTTACCTGAAACTAGAACGTGGACCTTGATTATGTTTGGACAAAACAAGACCTCTGAGCTCCCTGCACAGACCTACATAGAAATTACACAGCCCAAGCGAGGACAGAGGTCAGCTCACTTTTCCCTCCCATGACCCAATTTGTTAGTAAATAACTCACAATTCCAGCGAAACCAATTTCACAATCCCGCAGTGGGGCACCTCCGTGTCCTGAGAATTCCACTCCAGTCGGCCCCTGACAATGCAGCCAAAATGGGGGCTTGGTTAAACCGGAACGCACCAGGTTGCTGATTCTTTGTGCTCACTTTATGTGTTTCAAAAGCATTGTGGGATTAATT
>NC_138377.1:7027704-7043391 GCF_054177405.1 Leptonychotes weddellii | reverse complement strand
TTTTTTTTTTAAAGATTTTATTTATTTATTTATTAGAGAGCGAGCGAGAGAGAAACAGCATGAGAGGGGGGAAGGTCAGAGGGAGAAACAGGCTCCCCGCCGAGCCGGGAACCCGATGTGGGGCTCGATCCCAGGACTCCGGGATCATGACCTGAGCCGAAGGCAGTCGCTCAACCGACTGAGCCACCCAGGCGCCCCGAGACCAAAACTATTTTATACCGTAGATCCACGGATAAACTAAAAGTATGGTATGACCCTAGAAAGAGCTTTGTAGATCAATTACTCAAAGTTGCCAAACTCACCATACCGTAATGCACACATTAAGCAACGTAAGGGCAGGGCCGTGTCTCAGAAACGGTAGCTGTTTGATGATTACAATAGAAGAATACATGAGTATCACAGTGAAACTGCATCATATCGTCCTTTAACCACTATGCCCGTTTTAGAACAGACTCCTCCCTCCTCAGCGATGCCATATGCAACCGCCGGAATCCGGCCTCCAAAGCTGGAGAAGGAACTGTGTAGTGGGGCCAAGGTCAGGAATGCAGATTTGGAGAGACCCAGGGTGGGGAGGGCGTTCGTTCCTGCAGCTTTGAAAAGAACCGTGCCTTTGAGAGTCAGATCAAGCTCAATTTTTATTTTTTAATTTATTTTTTCCTTTTTATTATTTATTTATTTTTAAAGATTTTATTTATTTATTTGAGAGAGAGAATGAGATAGAGAGAGCATGAGAGTGGGGAGGGTCAGAGGGAGAAGCAGACTCCCCGCTGAGCAGGGAGCCCGATGTGGGACTCGATCCCAGGACTCCAGGATCATGACCTGAGCTGAAGGCAGTCGCTTAACCAACTGAGCCACCCAGGTGCCCTTCCTTTTTATTTTTAAGTAATCTCTACACCCAATGTGGGCCTCGAACTCACCACCCCGAGATCAATTGCATGCTCTACCAACTGAGCCAGTCAGGCACCCCAAGCTTGATTTTTATTCCAATGCAGCAAATATTTATTACTATTGTTACACTATTAATAAGTCGTGTGTTAACAACACATGTGAGGGGTGCCTGGGTGGCTCAGTTGTTAAGCGTCTGCCTTCGGCTCAGGTCATGATCTCAGGGTCCTGGGATCGAGCCCCTCATCGGGCTCCCTGCTCGGCGGGAAGCCTGCTTCTCCCTCTCCCACTCCCCCTGCTTGTGTTCCCTCTCTCGCTGTGCCTCTCTCTGTCAAATAAATAAATAAAATCTTAAAAAAAAAAACCAAAAAACAAACACATGTGAATACTATCTCACTTAAATCTTACAACGGAAACATTTATTTCTGTGTATTAAGGCTATTATTACTATGTCTTAAGGCTATAAGGCTATGTATTAAGGCCTAATATCAAAACAGAATTGAGTGAACCCTGCTGGCAAGTGGGAACACTCGGGACATCTCCACTTGCTCCTTGTTCTGCTTCAGCCAGAAGTTGTGACTTTACCCAGAAGAACATTTGGGAATTTGCTACATCAGCATTTGCTTCTGGTCTTTATTGCAGACAAGCTCATTGGGTTCTCCTATTTTATTGTGCATTACAGTTCACGTGTCATGTTCAAAATACAAAACCACATATTTGTAACTTTAAGGGAAAATAAAAGATTTTCAGTAGTAATGTGGACTACACAACAAATTTTGAGATGGCTTCAGAATGTAACCGCCATGTAGAATGTGACTCCCTAGTAATATATTTTTTTTTCTTTTTACCAGGCCGACTAGAAGATCAATATATAATTAGATTTATCAAAGAAAAGGTGAAATCTATGCCTTGCAGGAATCAAGGTTATATTTTGGATGGATTCCCAAAGACCTATGATCAAGCTAAAGACCTGTTCAATCGTAAGTTCGAGTGTTCCCCTTATTTTTTATTTTTTTTGTAAGCTTTTCTTTCTTTATGTAAACTCTACCCCCAACGTGGAGCTTGAACTCACAACCTTGAGATAAGAGCCACATGCTCTGTGGACTGAGCCAGCCAGACACCCCTCCTTCATTTGAGTGCTTACATTCAGATAAGTTGCAACGTATCAGAGTAATAGTCACTCAGTTAAAATTTAAAAATCAGAGAGACTGTGTCTAAAATACAGGCTTTTCTATTATTGGTTAGTTTTCTAGTTAACTTCTAGTTAAAATATTTTAATTTTTTGCCAAGTTGTCCATAGTGACAGCACGTAATAAACACAACAATGTATATTTTGTTTTATTAGAAGAAGACGAGGAGGAAGAAGAAGAAGTCAGAGGCAAAATGTTTCCCTTTGATAAACTAATCATACCTGGTAAGTTTAAAATATTTCTTGAAGGTCATATTTAGAGGAATGCCATTTTGCACCCAAACCATCTTTTCGATGTCAATAAAGCAGATCTCTCTCCCCTTCTCTCTCTCTCTTTTTTTTTTTTAGGGAAAAAGGGGAAACGATACCCTTAAACATAAACTCTCAAGCTAGGGAATGTATGGGGGGCAGCAATCAGGAATACAGGAATACTAAGTTCTGAAATGGACAGAAGTCTCTTTGAGAATGTTCATTTCTGCTGCTCCCTCCAGGAACAAAGCACTGGGTGGCCAGTCCCCTGATGCCTTGACTTCTGAGTCAGTTGGCAAGATGACCAGGGACTGGACCCTTTCTACCATTGTAGGTGCTAGCCATGCCATCATCTTTCCCATCTTTCCCAAATCCAGGGTTGAGACTGGGCAGGTGCAGAGCGTCTCGGTTCACTGTCCATGTAAATACACAGTCGTTGCACGATGTCCTCTTGGAAGCAAAGCATAAACAACGTATTCCACGAAAAAGGATTTGCTGAGTACCCGGCAGGCATTTCTTGTGACCTTGCCTTGAACTTTTCAAGTTTTTTTTTTTTTTAAATTAATTTGCATGCAGTATCATCATAGGAAACACAAAAACAGCTTTTTTTAGCAACTGAGCCCGAGGTCGTAATGGCGGGGGGCGGGGGAGGGGGGCTCTGCTCACTTGCGTCAGAGTCCCCATGGGAGTCAGTTGATGACAGCTTGCCATGAAGCTTCTGGAAGCACTGGGGCTACCAGAAAGCAGTCATCCTCAGGGACAGATATTTACTGTTTGCCTGAGGGCCCTGAAGCCTGGGGCAGGAACTTGCAACAGCAAAGGGGTGGGTTGTCTTGGAGTTCCCATGCACATATGCATTGGGCTTAGAAAAAGTTAAAAAGTTAAAAAGTAAAGTCGATTAACCAGATCTGTCTGGTTTCTGAGAGTTTATCACTTTTGGGCAATATTCATTCATTGCAAACTGCATCGTAAATCCTCATGCTCTCACTGGGGCAGCTCAATGAACCATTTGTCTGTCATGTGCCCAGAACTGCACAAGATAGGAATTCCTTGAGCCTTTGCACGGTCCTGCCAGGCTGGAATTAGTCCCGTGGTTACCTGATCCAGAAGCCAAAGCCCAGGGACTTACCCAAGACCGCTTCCCTGGTACACAGAATGGCTTAAATTCAAACTCGGCCTGCTCTTCCCACTGCCTCCAAAACACAGAATTAATGACACCCCTTCAGGAAATGGAATCACGAACATGAAACAGTCAACGATTCTTAAGCGTGGTCCCCTGGGCTGCCCTCCCTCTGCTGGATGTGGTCCAAACGGGTCGAACATGTCATCTACTTGGAATGTTTAGTCTGTTCATAGTCAGTTATCCTCTTTCTTTTTTTTTTTAAGATTTTATTTATTTATTTGAGAGAGAGAGAGCACATGAGAGGGGGGAGGGTCAGAGGGAGAAGCAGACTCCCCGCCGAGCAGGGAGCCCGATGCGGGACTCGATCCCGGGACTCCGGGACCATGACCTGAGCCGAAGGCAGTCGCTTAACCGACTGAGCCACCCAGGCACCCAGTTATCCTCTTTCTGGAAACTGTCATTATTTTCTGTCTTCCTGGAAGAAATGAGAGGATTGTCTCATTTGTCCCTGGGGGATTTGAGTACAGGGAGGTGGCTGAGTGAGAGGCCAATGCCATTGAAAGCAGGGTCCCCAGAGCAGGGGGTTTGCCACACCAGGCTGGGTCGCGTGGGGAAGTGTGCGAGGCTTGGTCAGGAAGCAGGAAGCATGGAGGGGAAGGCTAAGCCATTGCCTTAACTGGGGTTTCTGTGGGAAAGGCAAGGCAGGGCCGAGTAAACAGCTTTTTTTTTAGAGGATTGGCTAGTTTGAGCCAGTCCCAGTGGGTTTTGCTCTCTAGTTCCCTGGTACCTGGCTCTGGGATGATTTAAGGCAGGGAAATATTGGCTTGGTGTGTGAGAGTTATAAAAAGGGGGTGGTCGGGGTCGCCTGGGTGGCTCAGTTGGTTAAGCGACTGCCTTCAGCTTAGGTCGTGATCCTGGAGTCCCCGGATCGAGTCCCGCATCGGGCTCCCTGCTCGGCAGGGCGTCTGCTTCTCCCTCTGACCCTCCCCCTCTCATGCTCTATCTCATTCTCTCTCTCAAATAAATAAATAAAATCTTTAAAAAAAAAAAAGGGGGGGTGGTCATCTTGTATATGAGGGCCATGCTCCTGAGTAAGTGGTTGACTATCTTTAGGAATTAGCTAGTCCTGAAAGGGGCAGTGTCTCTCTAGGTGTGTAACGCCCTCCGGAGATGTCAAAACATTGTAAGATACAGAAAATAATAAATCTGATTAATACAAGTCTCCGTGCTTGATTTGAATGATAACGAATTTGAATCTGTGGTGACCCAGTCGTAGGTGGTATTATCTCTCCTTGATAAATTGTTGCTTTTTACAACTGCTGCTAGCCTGCATCCAGTTCAGTTCTTTTCAGATCTCGTTGTTGAAGCAGACAAGTTTAAAGTCATACCTGCTTGGGGCTCCTGGCTGAGTCGCCACTCTTCATCTCAGGGTCATGAGTTTGATCCCCATATCGGACGTGGAGCCTACTTAAAAAAGTGAAAGTAAATAAATAAATAAATACAGTTGTATCTGCTTGATGACTATGGAAAAAATGTTTTAAAACACAGATTTTCAGGGGCGCCTGGGTGGCTCAGTTGGTTAAGTGTCCAACTCATGATTTTGGCTCAGGTCATGATCTCATGGGTCATGAGATCAAGTCCTGTGTCAGGCTCCGTGGGGAGTCTGCTTGAGATTATCTCTCTCTCTCTCCCTCTGCCCCTCTTCAAATAAATAAATAAATCTAAAAACAAAACAAAACAAAACAAAAAAACAGGGGCACCTGGGTGGCTCAGGCGTTAAGCATCTGCCTTTGGCTCAGGTCTTGATTTCAGGGTCCTGGGATCAAGCCCCGCATCGGGCTCTCTGCTCAGCGGGAAGCCTGCTTCTCCCTCTCCCACTCCCCCTGCTTGTGTTCCCTCTCTTGCTGTCTCTCTCTCTGTCAAATAAATAAACAAAATCTTAAAAAAAAAAACATTAAAAAACCCCAAAAAACAAAACAACAAAAAACAGATTTTCACATGACTCTAGATAGCCAAATACAGTGACCTCCTTGTTATATACAATCTTAACAGCAGAAATCTGTTACTTGCTATCCATAGTTAGCAGTACACGGACAGTATATATTCCTTCTTTTAAAGAAAGATTTGTTTATTTGAGAGGGAGAGAGACAGAGAGAGCACGCAAGTGGGGGGAGGAGCAGAGAGAAAGGGAGAGAGAGAATCTCAAGCTGACTCTGAGCTGAGCTGGGAGCCCAACATGGGGCTCGATCTCACAATCCTGAGATCATGACCAGAGCTGAAATCAAAAGTTGGATGCTCAACTGACTGAGCCACCCAGGCTCCCCAGGACAGTAGATGTTCTGAATAATTATCTCGAGGTACTGCAAAATCCTGAAGTTCTGTCTGAATCATAAGAAAGGACTTTTAAAAATACCATCTGGGGGCACCTGGTTGGCTGAGTCAGTACAACATGCAACTCTTGCTCTTGGGGTCGTGAGTTCAAGCCCTACCTTGGGTGTAGAGCTTACTTAAAAAAAAAAAAATCATCCAGTGGGAAATATATTCCATCACGCTAAAGTTCTTTGAAATCTGGAAGCCAAGTACATCACTCACTGTTCATGGTACTTGATTAACTGGAATCTTCCTTCTCCCAATCACTGGGGAGAAAAATACAGCATTGCATTTTATTTTATTTATTTTTATTTATTTATTTTTTTAAAGATTTTATTTATTTATTTGTCGGAGAGAGAGACAGAACACAAGCAGGGGGAGAGGCAGGCAGAGGGACAAGCAGGCTCCCTGCCGAGCAAGGAGCCTGATGTGGGACTCGATCCCAGGACCCTGTGATCATGACCTGAGCCGAAGGCAGCCGCTTAACCGACTGAGCCACCCAGGCGTCCCCAGCATCGCATTTTAAAATTCTTAGATTACTAACAGAATTATTAACTTTTCATCTAGATGCCTGATGTCGTGGAGCTTAACTAGATTCAAATTTCAGTGAATTTATTGACATAATTTCAATTCAAGTACTCTACCAGCATTTGGAGGTCCAGCTGTCTCCTCTCCTTTTCAAAATATAGCCACTCATGAAAATCAAATGATCACAGATGAGCATCTAAACTAAATTAAGATAGGTCAGAAGAGTGGCAGCATCAGACTATGGTTATGAATTTATTGGATCTTGTTCCACAAGCTCTGTCCTCAACCTTTCTTTTTTTTTTTTTTTTTTTAAAGATTTTATTTATTTGAGAGAGAGAATGAGAGAGAGAGAGCACATGAGAGGGGGGAAGGTCAGAGGGAGAAGCAGATTCCCTGTTGACAGGGAGCCCGATGCGGGACTCGATCCCGGGACTCCAGGATCATGACCTGAGCCGAAGGCAGTCGCTTAACCAACTGAACCACCCGGGTGCCCCTCAACCTTTATTTTCACTGTTAACACACGAAGCAGATGGTATTCAATGGACATCCACCTGCCCCATAGGCACACTCTGCTCTGGGCTCTGCTCTGTACACTTATTTTTCTCACTCACTCAAGAAATCTTATTAGAGGGTGCCTGGGTGGCTCAGTTGGTTAAGCGACTGCCTTCGGCTCAGGTCATGATCCTGGAGTCCCAGGATCGAGTCCCACATCGGGCTCCCTGCTCAGCAGGGGGTCTGCTTCTCCCTCTGCCCTCTTCCCTCTCGTGCTCTCTGTCTCTCATTCTCTCTCTCTCAAATAAATAAAAAAAAAAAAAAAAAAAAAAGAAATCTTATTAGAATGCATTTGAGTGAGGGCGCCTGGGTGGCTCAGTTGGTTAAGCGACTGCCTTCGGCTCAGGTCATGATCCTGGAGTCCCGGGATCGAGTCCCATATCGGGCTCCTTGCTCAGCAGGGGGTCTGCTTCTCCCTCTGATCCTCCCCCCTCTCATGTGCTCTCTCTCTCTCATTCTCTCTCTCAAATAAATAAATAAATAAATCTTAAAAAAAAAAAAAAGAATGCGTTTGAGTGAAAATGGCATTATTATGTGGCAAACCAAGAGAATTTAATTAATTAATTAATCTTTAAATGTCCCAATAAAACTTGATTTACAAAATCAGATGATGGGCCGGATTTAGCCCACAGGGAACCAATACAATTTTAGGATAAAAATTAAACCATTTCCATGCTTTGCCAAACTCTTACAGGTAGCAAGTTATTTGCAATACACCTGGTTAATGATCTGGGCACCCTTGTACTCTGACCGTGTTGAGAACCTCTGAGAATAGTAACTCACGTAGAAAGTCTATTTCACTGATGTGCACTTTAACCATTCATTCCCTCAACAAATATCTACTGAACTTATACAAGAAGCTGGAGAAACAGCTGCTTTCAGTTTAAAAGAAAATCACAGGTTGGGGGCGCCTGGGTGGCTCAGTCATTAAGCATCTGCCTTCGGCTCAGGTCATAATCCCAGGGTCCTGGGATCGAGCCCCACGTCGGGCTCCCTGCTCAGTGGGGAGCCTGCTTCTCCCTCTGCCTGCCGCTCCCCCTGCTTGTGCTCGCGCTCTCTCTCTGTCAAATAAATAAATAAAACCTTTTAAAAAAAGAAAAAGAGAAAGAAAATCACAGGTGGGTGAAATGATCCCCATCATTAATCTGATCCCCGTGTCCAACATCAGATAAGCGCTCTGTTGAATGGAAGGCAGATGCTTCCTAGCCAATTGCATTGTTAGAAGAGAGCTGGATCCTTGGGAAATTAAAATCCCAAGGGGAGTCCTTGTTTTTATTAATTTGCCAAATTGGCCATCAGTTTGCTCAGCCGCTAGTCTCTCTGGGAGCCCGTGATGCCGTGCTGGGAAAAGGGCGAAGTGGGGGTTGACTGGGAGGCGGTTGATGCCACAGGGTTATCAGAGATTTGCTATTTCCAATTTCTGCTGCTTTTTTTAAAAGGGAAGGAAGGAAAGAAGGAAAAAATAGAAAAATAACAGATCTCACAAAATACCAGCTGGTTGGGCCTCATCAGGTAGTGTCTGGAAATGTCAGTGATTTTTATCTATGTATCTTCCATGAGAGGCAGCAAGGAGGCCAGTCTGTCATGAGGTCTAGCCTGGTAACTGGACATTTCGGGTTAAGCACTGGTCCGGCCACCAGCACCTGCAAGTTTGCTCCTTCATCCTTGGGTTAACTCAGGAGCCTCTCTCTCTTTCCCCAGAGTTCGTTTGTGTGCTGGACGCCTCGGATGAGTTCCTGAAGGAGCGGGTGATGAACCTTCCTGAGAGCATTGTGGTGGGGACCCATTACAGCCAGGACCGCTTCCTCCGGGCTCTGAGTAACTACCGGGACCTCAATACTGAAGATGAGACTGTCATCAACTATTTCGATGAGATTGAAATCCACCCAATACATATTGGTATGAAACGAGCTCAGGACTAAGGTGAATGTGAAGAACCATTGCCAAGTGTCAGGACTCCCCCCCAACCCAAGGCACCCCAGCTGCCTGCCTGTCATAGGGCTGGGGGCAGGGATGGGGAAGCAGAGCTATGTCCCTGGGGCCAGGAGGTCACAGGATAAACAGGGGAGTGCTCCTCCTGGGGAGTCCTTCTACTTGAGGATTTGGTGTGTGTGTTGGGGGGCGTGTTGGGTATTGTTATATGAAAACATACACATATATTATGAAATCGAATACCAAATTGGCATTTTTTTTAAAGGACACTTCAAAGATATGTATATTTGCTGCTGGCTGCTTTGGGTCATTCTCCCAGCTTCCTCGGGGGCAGCGTTTTGTCCCTGTAGCATTGCAGGGCCCTGGTGTTCTTCATGGAGCCCCTCCTGGCCTTTATCCCGGCCATCTGACCCCTCTACTGCTACTCAGAAAGCAGATTGTTCTTCATTGCATTCCTCTTTGTTTCCAGTAAACACTGAACTCAGATCTTAGCACCCAGCAGGTACTCAGTAAATAGGAGCTGTCATCAACCTCACCGTGGTGTCATTGTTCCTGGCTCCAAATCTCCGCTGTCATAAATGTTTCTACTCCCCTGGGCTTTGGTGAACCGCTAAACTTCCTTTCTGGCTTCCTGGATCTTGACATTTCTTCCTCCCCTGGGTTTGGTGAGAAGCCCCTAGCCTGGTGGAAGCTTAGTGGCCAGGCCAAACCCCTGAGGCTCTCTCAGGGTCTCTCTTTGCCCTCAAGAGCCAGATGGGACAGCACCTGGACCCTGGAGTGCTGGGAGGGGTAGCGCCAAGGAACGACGTCCGCATGAGGCAGGAGAGCTGATTTCAGGGCTGGTTCTGCTCATTTGTGTTTTCATCTATGAAATGGGAAAATAACCCCTGGCTTAAAGAGTTGTTCCAAATGCAGAGATAATAGGAAGTGTCTGGAGTACCGGGAAGTTCAACATGTGGTAACTAATTTTGTTATTACTAAGGCATAACATAGCGTGCTATTAAGCAATAAAAAGATAATGCAATTTATAAATCTACAAAATCCATTTGGCACCTGCGGAAACAACTGGATTTTGTCCTCATCTGGACGTGTCTGTACACATTGGACCCACGTTTTCCATGTAAAACCTTAGGATTTGAATCTACTTATGGAAAGTAGCTCACCCTATTTGATTAGAGAACTGGGAGAGAACGGTGAGAAAATTGCACAAAAACAGTGATTGCCATCTTTTCAGTAAAGCTCAAAAAGGTATTTATGGAAAAATCAGGAGAGCCCCGGGGAGAAATGTTGAGAAAGACAGAAATGAGGGGGAGGAGTGGATGAGTGGTCATTGCGTTCCTGTCTCATTCTGTGCCCGTCACATTTGGCCTCATCACATTTGGCCTCATCTCTACCCCGGATAAGCAGGAGATGACGTAAAAGGGAGGGGAGAAATGGATCTTAGGGATGGGTGTGGGAGAGCGGTCAAGGTCAGGAATGCAGACCAGCCTCAGAAGGATCAGGAATGGGGCTGGCACCTACATTTTCTCTCTGCACCTTTGGACTCCTCTTCTCTCTTGGAGTCTCTTTCTTTCCAGCTCTTTGGACCATCATTTCTCCTCCATCACCCACATGGTGAACTGGGGCCGCCCCACAACCCAGGAGTTTCTACCCTGGGAGCCAAGCCTAGAGCTAGACTTTCCACCCTAATAACACATCCCTAGAAGGGCAAATCCAAAGTCATGGTTTGGGCAGGTTCCCACCCCCAGTCAGCAATTCCCCTGTCCCAGGGTCAGGGCCAAAGTATTGGTTTGGGCAGCACTAGTCTCCAAACGTGAGCCTCTTCAAAAGCGTTTCAGAGCACTTTCAAGCACATCAAGTTGTAATTACTCTGTTAGAGAAATTGGGAGAAATACATTTAAATGTCAGGGCACAGGCAACAAGTGGAATATATGAGTTTTGTATTATTTTGGTTTTGTTTGCTTTTTGGGGGCTGGCTTCCTCCCACCAAGTGATACATTGACCCAGTTCTTCCCCTCTTCCCATGCAGAAGCTAGAGGTGCCTCTAGTCTGGGTCAAGGTCATACTGTAGGAACATAGGGAGCGGGCATGGCCATGCTTGTGCCTGGGGCGGGGTGAGAGGAGCCTTACCCCTAGGAAGGTCTGAGGTGCTGAGAACCAAAATCGCCCACTGCACACCCTTCCATGGGGGCACCTTCCAAGGGAGTGGTGTAGAATTTAGTGTTGAGTGACTTTGTGGAGAAACCCATTATTTACCAAGAAGCTGCTGTGGCTTTTTTGTTTTGTTTTGTTTTGTTTTGTTTTTGGTCTTGATTTTTTTTTTTTTTAAAGATTTTATTTGACACAGAGACACAGCAAGAGAAGGAACACAAGCAGGGGTAGTGGGAGAGGGAGAAGCAGGCTTCCCGCTGAGCAGGGAGCCCGATGCGGCGCCCGATCCCAGGACCCTGAGATCATGACCTGAGCCGAAGGCAGACGCTTAACGACTGAGCCACCCAGGCACCCCTTGGTCTTGATGTTAACATTAGTCAGATATTCTGGAATTTGGACTTTTCCCGATTCAAGTAGGCTAACTGAAATGGTTTGTTTTTCTTATGAATTGGAAATGTATCCCAGGATCACTGAGTCTCAGATACAGAAAAAAAAGAAATGGAGGAAATCCTATCTGGTTTTCAAAAAGTGCGAACTTCCTTCTGTGGAAACCCCCATAGAAGTATCTTTCTCTGCTTGGATGCTTCCAGGGATGGATAACTCTTTTTTTTTTTTTTTTTTTGAGGAGGTCCTTCCGCCCCCCCACCCCAACTCAAAATCAGCGCTGTCAGAGCTCAAAGACTGAGACCCAGTCTTCCAGCCCTGGGACTCCCAGCCACGGCGCTGATATTTGCCAGCGAGCCAAGAAATCCTGAACCGTGCTGGCCACTGGAACACCAGTGCGGTCATTTCCATAACGTACCATGGCACATTTATGGGAACAAAGAATTTTCCGGAATGTGATCTCAGAGTATGTTGCAGAATGTATGTGTGTGCTGATCTCCTTCCTCTCTCCTGGTATTTAAAGATGTAGGAAAACTTGAAGACCCTCAGAACAGACTTGCCATCAAACAGCTCATCAAAGAGATCGGGGAGCCTCGAAATTATGGTTTAACGGATGAAGAAAAGGCAGAAGAGGAGCGGAGGGCTGTGGAGGAGCGGCTGGCCAAGGAGGCGATGGACGAAGCAGAACGGGAGGCCAAGGAAGCCGTGGAGTTGGCCGAGAAGATCGCTCGCTGGGAGGAGTGGGTGAGTGAGAGTGTGGATGGGTTGGGGGTGGGGGGTCAAGCCATTTAGGACAGCTGCATTTCCCATCCTGCTTGAAGAGAAATGTCATGGAAATACCCAAGCACGTTTTTTGTTTCTTTGTTTTGTCATATGACCATTTCCTAAAAGGTGCCCTTGGTCTTTTGCTTGGGATAAATAATCACGATAACAGTAACTAGCTGTCGCCAGGAGTATTGATAATCCAGATCCCTGTAACTGGGTCCCCTGGTGCCACATGCCAACCTTGGGATTTCCTCTGATTTTCCTCCATTTATCCATCTCACCTGGGTGGTTGGCCTCCTTCACCCTCTCAATCCCCCAAATCACGGAGTCTTACCTATTCTGCTTCCGAAAATCGTACTCAGATCCACCCACAGCTCCTCACTTCTGGTCAGGGTCGGAGTTTCTCGCCAGAATTACGGTGCCTCCTCACTGGTCTCCCCACGGTGCACCTGTCCCTTTCCAGCCTGTTCCCATGCTGCCGCTGGCCATCCTCCTAACATCCGGATCCACGAGAGCAATTCCCTGTTGAAACGCTTCACAGGCTTGCATCACTGTGAGACCAAAGTCCAAACTCATGATGGGGGCCCTCAAGGTTCTGGCTTGATGCATTTCAACAACCCACCATCTGCGCAACTAACTTCCTCGCCTGCTTTGAGTCTTTCCTAAAAAGTCATCTTTCCAAGGAAGCCTTTCCTGCACACCATATTTAAAATGTCAACCCCATGGGGCGCCTGGGTGGCTCAGTTGGTTAGGCGTCCGCCTTTGGCTCGGGTCATGATCTCGGAGTCCTGGGATCGAGTCCAGCGTTGGGCTCCCTGCTCGGTGGCGAGTCTGCTTCTCCCTCTCGCTTTGTGCTCTCTCCCTCTGTGTTCTCTCTCTCGTTCTTTCTCAAATAAATATATAAAATCTTTAAAAAAAAATTTAAAAAAATGTCAACCCCTGCCGCTCCCCACCACCTGTCCTATCCCCTTTTATATTTCTCAATTTCCCTCTTTTTGCACTTATTCTCATGGACTATTTATTTTATATATTTATCTTGTTTATTGTCTTTTCTCTGTGCAGAATTTAAATCACAGGAGGACAAGGATTTTTGTCTATGTAGTTCACTACCATACTTCCAATGCCAAGAGCAGTGCTTGGCATGTAATAGATAGTCAACAAGTATTTGTGGAAGGAAGGGGGAGACAAAGGAAGGGTGTCCTTATGCACACATCTTTGGGTGCCTGGTTATCTCCTTAGCACGAATTCCTGAATTTTGTTAGATCAGACTACAGGTGGTTTAATTTTTTTTTTTTTTAAAGATTTTATTTATTTATTTGCGAGAGAGAATGAGAGACAGAGAGCACGAGAGGGAGGAGGGTCAGAGGGAGAAGCAGACTCCCCGCTGAGCAGGGAGCCCGATGCGGGACTCGATCCCGGGACTCCAGGATCATGACCTGAGCCGAAGGCAGTCGCTCAACCGACTGAGCCACCCAGGCGCCCCAGGTGGTTTAATTTTTGATACATATTTTGAAACTACCTTCTAGCAAGGGTGAAGCAGCTCACAGCTTGTCTACCAGTGGCTTTCCCTTCACTTCCTCTAACCCTGCTTTCTCAGTTTTGCTCACAAAATATCAACCTGATAAACAAAACCCCAACCCACTGCTTTAATGTTCATCTCTCTGGTCAGGCATGTAACAGCTCTTCCTATGTTTCTTAGGTTGCACGTTTTCTCTGCTTGTGTTTGGGCAGTGTGTCCTTTTCTTAGTATTTTGCAAGAACAGCTCCTGATAAGGTAGTGTGGTCATAGAAACAGGAATGGCCTCAGGAGACAAGGGTTTCCCAAGCTGTGTTGCTGGCGTCCAAGTCTTGCTCCTTCTCCTTGTAAGTTTGTGGCTCTGTGCCTCCGTTTCTCCATCTGTAAAAGGAGGATGATCATAGTACCTGCTTCATACAGCGACGGGGGTGAGCGACGGGACGGGGTGATGAGTCAGTATGTGCATAAATATTTGGTCAGTGCCTGGCAAACTGTGTGCATCTCGTGATAGCCTAGCTTTTTAATAATCTGTTGCAAATAGTTTTTCTCAAACTCATCAGTTATCTTTTGGCAGCACTTATGGTGTCTCTTCTGGACATAAAGAAGTTTTATGGTGGTATGTAGTCAAATCCATCAATCCGTTTCCCATGTTGATTTCTGGGTTTGCTGTCTTGCTGGGAAAGACTTTTTTCGAACAAAGAATACCGATTAGGACTCTTTATCTTGCAAGTGACAGAAAAGCAAACTCCAAATGGCTTAGAAATAAAGAAAACTTATGGATTCACATCAAAGTCCAGGGGGGTAGGGCTGGCTTCAGGCAAGGCTTGATATAGTGGCTCAGATGGTGTTACCAAGGACCTGGGGTCCCTATCTCTGCTCTGCCCTCCACATTGGCATCATCCTTAGGTTCTACCTGATAAAAGTGCTTATCCTTTACTAACATCCAGAGCCGGGAGGTGGGCTGGACTGATGGGCTTAAGTCCCACCTAAACCACCAGGCTAAGAAGGGAGACTTCTCAAAGGAAATCTGGAAATTACTATTCCCAAGAGAGGAGGGCCCATATGCTCAGCAAGGAATAACACGCGGCCACCAGATGAATGAATACCTTCTAGACTTTCTATTAGCACTTCTGTGATTCTTTCCTTTGTTCCTTCCTTCCCATCCTCCCACTCTTACTTTCTTCCTCTGGACAGCTAAAAGTTATCTTGATTTAAGAAGTGAGTTTGGGATCCAGTTTAATATTTTCTAGATTACTAAACAGTTGTTATAACACCATTTACATCTTTTGTCTGCTGTTTGCAATGCCATCTTTATCATAATGTGGTGACCACGTACAGCGGTATCTGGTTCTAATGCACTCTGCAGTGAATCGGGTGAAAGTGTTCTCCCCTTTCTGTCTGTTTACCCCAACCCCCAAATGTTCTATTTGTAGAATAAACGACTAGAGGAAGTGAAAAGAGAAGAAAGAGAATTACTAGAGGCCCAGTCTATTCCCCTGAGAAACTATTTAATGACCCACGTTATGCCAACACTGATGGAGGGGCTGAATGAGTGTTGTAAGGTCAGACCGGATGATCCCGTTGATTTTCTGGTAAGAGATTTTTTTAAAATATCAATTTGAAAATAAAAGATGCCTGAATCTAAACAGAAAGCTAGTTGAGATAGAGAAACTGTGTGTCTGGTTATTTAGGAAATAGCCTCTAAGACCTTCACAGTTTATAGTAAGATTTTCTGACTCATTTGAAAGTAAAGATTTATGGGGGCGCCTGGGTGGCTCAGTTGTTAAGCGTCTGCCTTCGGCTCAGGTCATGATCCCAGGGTCCTGGGATCGAGCCCCCGCATCGGGCTCCCTGCTCCGCGGGAAGCCTGCTTCTCCCTCTCCCACTCCCCCTGCTTGTGTTCCCTCTCTCGCTGTCTCTCTCTCTGTCAAATAAATAAAATCTTAAAAAAAAAAAAAGTAAAGATTTATGTACTTTTATTTTTTTATTTTATTTTATTTATTTATTTGACAGAGAGAGAGGAGCAGGGAGCCCGATGCGGGG